>NC_079516.1:14989095-15066604 GCF_000801105.2 Raphanus sativus
TGAGTGTAGTTCTCGTTTCCCTGATCTAGTGCCCATAACAAGAAGAATTCAGTCAAGATTAGGTTCAAGTTATTTGGAGTTAAGTCTACCCAGTGTAACCTGATCGGCTGAGAACTTCTGGAGAATCAAGTGAGATATGTCAGGGTGTTCCGGGTCCACATGTGTGTCTTTCGCCACTGCTAAGGTCACTGAATAAGACAACTAAAGCACGAGGTGGTTAGTGATCAACACAGAATAAGGTCCTAATTCCCACAAAACTTTGACTGACTCGATCCTAAAAACTGACTCAGACTGACTCAAAAGAAAACAAAAGAAAGAAACGAGTTAGTAAACGACGAAGACCCTCCCCCAGACTTACTTCACAACGTCTCGGTGTGAAAATAAATCAGAGAGAAGGTGAAAACAAGAATTTACAAATTTTTTGGTCGAGATACTTACCTGGAGCGGGTGCTCCGAAAAATCTGGGTGTTCTGTCGCCAGATTTTCACCTGGGCGGTTGTTCTTGGCTCCTGCAGAACAGGGAGCTCCGTTTCTGCAACCCAGAATTTTTCGAAGTATCTCGAATTTTTCTGCTTTTTGACCTGAAACTCAATAAACTAAAACGAAAATAAGCAAACAAAAACAAAACCAAGTTATATTTACACTTACCAGTGGGTTGCCTCCCACCAAGCGCTTGGTTAAAGTCACTAGCTTGACTTGGTGACAGGGATCAGTCGGGTTGAGCATGAGGGCTTGTTCCAAAACAAGCTCCACAATCAGACATGTTCAGCTTCAAAACTCTCTGCAACAACCCTTTCACAGCAGCTTCTCCTTTCTCTTTCAGCTCATCAGTGAGAATAACTCTGACTTTAGAGAAAGTTTAGAGGTACCCTTGCACTTTACCTCATACTCAATGGATTTCTCATCACACCAGTGAGGTGTCAAAGTCATAGTAGGATCTCCTTTGACCCTTTTCTTCTGGACTTTCTCTTTCACCCTTGCATTCCCACTGAGTTTCTTGGTATCATTGTGAGGATCTCCATTCAGAACTTCCTTGAACTCACTGTTTTTACCAAGCTCCTTCCTTGGAACAACCTTCAGCTTTTCTCCACTGAACACTGAGATGCAAGAGGCGTGTAGTTTCTGAAATCTGGTGGGAACAGCCTGATAGAAGACATTCTTGTTGATGTGGGAGAAGGAGACTCTCTTATTAGGCATATCAACGATTGCTCCCACTGTAGCCATAAATGTCCTTCCTAAGATCAAAGGCATCTCATGATCCTTGTTCATCTCAACAACCTGAAATTCAGTATGGAGAACACAGTCCCCAACTTGGACAGGAAGGTTGCGAATGGTGCCATAAGGAACTGCTCTGGAAGAGTTTGCAAAAGTCAGAGTCACCTGAGAAGGCTCAACATCAGCAATGCCCAACTTGTCTACAATCGCCTTTGAGACAAGATTCACACAAGATCCAGAGTCACAAAGAGCTTCCTCAAATTCTACTCCAGCAATGGAACATGGAAAAGCAAATTTTCCAGGGTCATCAACCTTAGGCAACACCTTCAGGTGTCTAGGTGGAATCGGATAGGGAACCTTAGGAACATAGACTCGCACTGGTGGAATATCAGTAGATCCGTCGGGAGCGGGAGCAGCGCGGGAGCAGTCGCGGGAGCAGCGTGGGAGCAGTCGCGGGAGCAGTCACTCTAGAGCTAGCAGACTGCTCTGTTCTCTGTTCTGCGCCCAGAACAGTCTCAGCGAACAGTTGTTCCGCTTGTTTTTCCTCAGATTTCTCACGTCTCTGCTCGGTTGCATTACAGTGCTCAACCCTAGGATTCATCACACTCTTTCCACGAATGATCTCTTGCTGTCTTTTAACAGTTTCAGCAGTTTGAGCAAGCTGAACATCAATCTTCTTTATGTGGTTGCTCACAGTATCATATTTTGAATTCAGCTCGGTGAACATGCTGTCCATCCTGGTGTTGATGTCTGTGGTAACCTGATTCAGTGCCTTGACCTGAAGTTGCTGGCTCTGGAGCATCTGCTGCATCATAATGTTCAGATTTTTCAGATCATCTGGCGGACTGTTCCCTGCAGTCGGAGCACTCGCGGCTGGAACAACTTGCTGATTGCTCTGCGGATGGTGTTCTGATACCCAGATCCTTGTGCCTGGTTGTTCTGCAGTAGCTGATCGACCTTAGCTGTTAGCTCATCAATTTTCTGGGTGTGTACACTGTTCCCTTTCTTGGAGCGGTTGCTCTCCTGATTCTCATTGGCTGAGCTAGCTGCCATGTTCTCAATCAGCTTGAGCGCTCCATCAGTGGTCTGAGTCATGAAGTCTCCATTGCTCGAAGAGTTTAGAGCACCTTGGTATTTCCAGTCCACCCATCATAGAAAATGCCCAGGAGGTAATCATCATCAAATCCATGGTGAGGGCATTCTCTCTGGTAGTCATTGAAGCGCTCCCATGCGTCACAAAAAGGCTCATCATGGAGCTGTCTGAATGAAGTGATCTTGTTCCTCAATGCAGCTGTTCTCGCCTTAGAGTAGAAATGGTTGAGGAACGCTGATCGGACCTGTTCCCATGAAGTGAGAGAGCCGGTAGGGAGAGGAGTTCAACCACCGTGCAGCTTTTCCATCAAGAGAGAATGGGAATAGCATGCACTTGATGTAGTCTGGTGGCACACCATTCGCACGAGTGAAACTGCAGACTTTTTCGAAATTCTCAATATGCTCCATTGGAATTTCTGCAGAGAGACCAGAGAACACTTTTCTCTGCACCAGATCAATCAGAGCAGGCTTGATCTCGAAGTCCTGCCTGGTGCAGAGTGGAGGAACAATGGCAGAGCGCGTAGTAGGAATGTTCCGCGGAAGGTTTCTCTCCCCGATTGGAACAGTCTGCGCTGCTTGTTCCTGCCGCGCGAGAGCAGCCTGTTGAGCAGCAGCTGCTTGCTGAGCTTGGATGGTCTGCTGCATCTGAAGCATCTGCTGTTGCATCAGTTGCATTGCTGCAGCGAGATCATCTTGATGACCGTGATCACCCATGGTGGTGTCAGTAGGCCTTGGCTGTTGTCTGTTCTGATTTTCTAAACCTTGCGATCTCCTGCAACAAAGAGAAAAGAGCAAGTTAGAGGTCTTAGACTAAATAAATAACCGAAAAATAAAGGTAAAAAGATGGTCCCCGGCAACGGCGCCAAATTGATATTCGTGTTCACGCACACCAATTAACCTAATGTGCACACTACCACAATCGAATGGTATGTCGATGTAGCACTTTAGGATCGAATCCACAGAGACCAACTCTTACACTTTATTTCTATAGGATCAATATTAAGCTAAACAATATGGGGGTTTTGAGTTTTGTAACAAGAAGCAAATAAAATAAAGTAAATGTGAATTCAGATTAAAGAGAAGCCAGCCTAGGGTTACTTCATCGGGTGTAATACTTGTGAGCTAAACAATTATTCAAGTGCTAATAAGAACAGTCTAGAACTCGGATCACTCAAGTAGAACAGTCCACTGTCGTGGTACTGCTCCCTATGCTGATCGATCTCACCGTCTAACTGTCGTTGAGGTGAGAAGCGATCACAAGCAATAGAGATCAAGTCCGATAGGTTCACAAAACACCCTAATATCTACTTTCGCTGATTAGGGATGCAATGCTCATTCAAAACAGATCTAGCAACCTAAGCACTTTTGATGATCAGATTAAACCTATGATCTAACATTAAGCGGCCAGTTTAATGCAAGCAATAAGAACAGTTATGAATGAAGACAATCAATGGATTCACTTATCTATGTTTAGCTCACGAAATCAACACCCTAGAACCCTAGACAAGCTAGCCGACTACTCAGCCATGAACATAGAAAACACAGAGTTCATAGATGAATAATACTGCATAAATATAACAGAAACAAAGAGAGGGTTCAGGATGATCTTCTCTAACGAGAGAGAGAGAGATCCTTCTCCCTTTACAAGTATGAAATCCAAAGTAAAAAGCTCTAGAGTCTGTTTTCTCTATGAAAAGTAGCGTAGAATGATGTAGAAAAATAGAAAAAGAAGTTATATCAAAAGCCACAGGCGGCCAGAGAGAAAAAGAGGATAATTAGGGCAAATCCCGAGATGTTGTATTTTCCTTATTCGTCGGGAACAACCGCGGGATCACTCCGTCTGCTTGTTCCGCTTGATCGGGAACAGTCATCAGACTGTTCTGCGTGAAAATCACCAAACTGCACTGTTTTCTGCTTCTTTTGTTCCAGCAGGTCCATCTCCCATCCAGTGCAACTCCAGACCTGTAATGACTCGAAAAGGACTAGAAAGACTCGATAAAGACTTGAAAACCAATTAGAAAAACATATATACAATGATGTATAAAACACCATATATCACTGGTCGAGAAGATGCTTACAATCTCTTTAAGGTCATCTGGCACAGTGGAAAATAAGCTCTGACTTTCTCTCGACTTCTTCATAATAGATACATTTAACACGTCTTGAAATTCTGATAACTCTGTTGATAAATCCAATCTCTAAGAACTGCTCCAAACCGCTCCAAAAATAAGATATGATAACATGTACTTCGGTTTAAGCTTCTTCAACTTCCGTGTCTTAGCTCCTCCTTAAAATGTCTTCATTTTAGGTATATTCATTCACTGGCATGAAACTCCAAATCCTTACGATGCATACATGCATAACTTCTTTTCACGGTCATGGCCTTCCCAAGGCCAAACTTGATCACGTCCATTTGCTCTACCATCTCTTGACCCATTGCGGTTTTTACCTCACGTCGCTCCCCCACTTTTGTCTTCAACAAAGCGGTATGTAATAAAACTTGTTGTAAAGGACTTCATATGGTGCCATCTTAATACTCGAAAGGCAACTGGTACATCGCGATGAATACTGATTGCTCTCAAACCCTCTTTGTCTTCTTTTTAAAGATACACCAAAAATGCTAAGACTTGACCATATGTGAACTCACAAATCTGTGGGAAGCTTCCATGTCGAACAAGGTGCAAGCTAACTTACTTCTAAGCAAAACCGAACTACACGAGATTTTTGCTAACTACACAGATAATTACGAGACCACAACAAATACTTAACACAAACAAGTATGATAAAGATACATACCCGCTACTCAGGCTCAGCTCCCTGGTGATCTCCACCGTGAACACACGTGGAACGATGGCTAGGCGCTTCGGTGGTGTGGAAGCGCTGCATTGCCCCTCCTAGGGCAAATCTCTGAAGATATGACCTGGCTGGTTACAACCATAACAGTTCCTAGCTGCTGCTGCTGCTGCTACTGGTGCTCCTGGCGCTATAAAACTGGGTAACTGGTGGCTTTCGACAATTTCTAGAAACATGCCCGAACAATTCACAATTATGGCACTGGATACTCGGCTGATCCCATGTCCTCTTCTGTGACTCTGAAGCTCCTTCAGACTTATGCTGAGCTGCCTTGTTGAACTTCTGCTCCGCTGCAATACATTTCTCTTGCACAACGGCCTTTTCTACCAGATCTTCCAAACTGGTATAGGTGACCATACTGCACCTACCGTGAAGTTCTACTCGCATCCCTTTTAAGAACCTCCTGATAAGATCCTCCTCATCCATACCATTACCCGCAAATCGGTGAAGCTGGCGAAACTCATGCTCATATTCTCTGACAGACTTTCCACCCTGCCTCAAACTCTCAAAATCGTTCTTCTTCTCATCCAAAGCTTCTCTTGGAAAATACTTCTTGTTGAATGCATACATGAAATCCTCATAAGTCATCTCGCCGTGGTGCATCACTCGCACTCCATCCCACCACACTGCTGCATCTCCGCGCAAATACAACTCAGCAATCCTAAGCTTGTGCCTTGGTGGGCATGAGATAGTGTTCAAACACTTATCCAAACTGTGCCTCCAATCGTGAGCAAGTGTAGGGTCTGTGGTACCACTGAAATGCTCCAAGTTCACATACTTCATCTGTGACAACACCCTGATAAATGTCTCATCAACCTCGGGTACATGCACTGGAAAAGCAGGCGGCGGTGGTGGAACCTGGAAGACCCCTGGAACTGGCTGAATAGGAACCTGCGGATACTGTGGCGCTGGGGCCTGCTGAGCTGGAACCTGATGATCATGCTGAACCTGAACTGGCGGAACCTGCTGCATATGAATCTGCGGACCCTGCTGCACATGAATCTGAGGACCCTGCGGAACCTGCTGAGCTGCAGCCATCTGTCGAGCAACTTCCTGAGCAGCTACCCGGGCAGCCTCCTGAGCGGCTTGTCTGGCTGCCTCTTGGGCAATCTGCTGAACTGACTCCTGAATCATCTGTCTCACGGCATCCTGATCAATCTGCGGAGCAACGGGCTGCGGAACTGCGGGCTGAACATGCGCATCCTGAGCCTCTCTAGCATCTCTAGCGATCTGAGCACGGGTAGCTCTCCTCGGCGGCATCTGAAATGAAGGCAACGAGTTAACTTCTGACGAAATCCAACAATTAAAGGAGTGATATCGAACGGAAAGGTGCTATTTTTTTCTTATTTTTAAAATCCCCATATCCCCATAAATATTTGAAAACCGATTAAAACCGAATAAAAACCGAGTCTCCAGAAATCGCCATCCCGGGTCGGAGCCGGGACGGAACACGGCTCTGATACCAAAACCTGACGCGACCGCGTCTTGCGAATATGATTGCGGAATTAAAATAACGATAAATAAATAGTAGCGCAGCGGAAGTAATAATAATAATACGGATAATAAAATCCACGTCATACAATAAAGTCAAATACAATACCATAAAGTCAAATCCGAAAATAAACATCTGAAATATAAATAACAATATAAGCCCGAAGGCTGAAATAAGAAATAACATAAACGATAGAAGTCCAAAGGCCTGAAGGCCCAATAACGATAAAAGATAAAACGATAAACGATAAAGCCCACGAGCCCAAATAGTAGCACTAGTCCGATATGATCACTCCTGCTCATCGGTCTCACCTGAAAGGGGAAAGAAAGAGGGGTGAGCAACAGGGGAGTCGCTCAGTGAGGTATGGGATGCTAAACCGCAAACCACTGACTCAGTACATAGCACTACGACTATGTAAGCCTAGCTCTAGCATGAAACAAACACGGTGTCTACACCACAAACAACAATCAACAAGCGACTAGAGAACTATCCAACTACAACCCATGCGCTTATAGTACACAGCTACTCTCTGCACCACGCATCTCCTCATAAGGATATAGATAACCGCTGCGTCGCTAGTACAGTATGTCTCTGTACCCCCGCACAACCACCCGCTGCGTCGATAGTACAAACGTCTCTGTACCCCCGCACAAATCCCGCTGCGTCGCTAGCTCAGACGTCTCTGGGCCCCCGCACAAACACCCGCTGCGTCGATAGTACAAACGTCTCTGTACCCCCGCACAAATCCCGCTGCGTCGATAGCTCAGACATCTCCGAACCCCCGCACAATCACATAGTCCCTACTAAATAACTATATTATACATATATATGACAGTTCTCAGCATCAAACATTTCACACAACCGTTGAATCCTCTATTATCCTATTTCCGGTTTAACAATCAATAACAATTATGAACACGCAAGACTCTCAAACAAACTCAAACAGACTCGATTCACAGAGACTATCATGTTTCGAAACTAAACTTTTCATAATAGCAGTACTAAACTAGCTCGGGATTTAAACGGAGTAGCCCTCACCTTAGCAATGAAGAGAAGTGGTATCTATGAACTCCAACTGATAAAATAGACTCCAAATCTGAAACCAGGATGAAATTCTGAGTCAAAACGCCTTTCGAACGGATGAAAACGGTTATGGTCAAGGTTTACGGAAAAGTCAACTCGCTGGTCAAAGGTCAATCTGGTCAACCTTTGACCAGAAATCAATTTGACATAACCGACCGGTTTACTCTAACCGATCCTAACCGAACTAAATTAATTTAAACCGGGTCAAACCAGTCAACCGACCGGTTTACCGAGTCAACCGAGTTGACTCGCTGAGTTGACTCGGCCGAGTTGACCGAGTCACCGGCGAGTCACCGGCGACGATCACCGGCGGCGACGGCGGAGGCTTACCGGCGGCGATGACAGTCCGGCGGCGGATAAGCGGCGGACCGGCGTCGGAGAAGCGGTGGTCCGGCGGCGGATAACGGTGGTCCGGCGGTGGCGGATGCGATTTCCGGCGAAACTTTGGAGGGCTCGTACGGCTTCGTCCGAGCTCCGATTGCGACGATTCTGGTGGCTATGGATTCGTCTCGACGAGAGGAACACGATGGTGGGTTTGCATGCACGAGATTCGCAACGGTTAGAAAGTTATAGACGATTTACTAAACGCACGAAACTAAACTCAAATGCATGGCGGTTTCCGACGCTTACCGACTACAACGAACGGTGGTGATGAGCTTGGCTTGGTCTTGGCGTGTGGTGGCTCCGGCGAGCTCTGGTGGCTCAGCTTCTCCAAAGGTTCACACTTTCTCTTCTCTCACTTCTCTCTAGCTCTTTCTCTCTAACTTCTATCTTTTTCTTTGCAGGAGGAGAAACCAAAGCTGGAGTTGATTATTTATGGGCAAAAATATGGCCATCTTGTAATGCTTGGGCTTTAGCCGGCTAAAAATTTTCGAAACCAGAATTCGGGTCGTTACAAAATGGCCGATCAGTTCATGTACGTGATAGATTCGAGCATCTTCAACGGTGAGAGTGAAGTTTCGTGTGTGCAAGTGGAAGCGTTCTTCGAACTTGCTATGAGATGCATTAGGTTCTGGCCAGGACATGACATGTTTACGATGGTTGATGTGGCCAAAGAGCTTAAGGGAATGGAAAATCTTTCCTACACGTCTACTGATAGCAAACATCATCAACCGTTGTCAGAATTGCCTAAGCCGTTGATCGATACAAAAACTGTTTTGGGGAAAGGAAAAGGTATATTTTATGAAAATTGATTCGGCTCACTGATTGGAGTAGTTTTCGTTTTTCTTATTTATGTGTGTTTCTGTTAAATGTTAAATAAGATAAGTCTCTAGAGATACAGGAAAAGCGCGCGGAGACTTCATCCGAACATGATAAAGTCAAAACTGATCAAGTCCCAAACAAATTGTTTTTTCTTTGTTTTCATATAATCATAATTTGGTTGTTGTTACTTTATAGAGGTAAAAACTATCTAGGCCAAGCACAATGCTTCTCTTCTCTGTTCAAAGAGAGACACTGCTTGTAATGATAGTGCTTGTTTCGTTAGAGTCTTTTGTTATGATTAGAGATGTTAATATGGGTGATTGTCCATGGGTTTACCCAAACCCACTAATATTGGGTTGGGTTTTTACCCATCCAAAATTAATTGGGTCAATCATGGGTATAAATTTTAAAATTCATATAAAAGGGTAATAGGTACCCATGGATTTTCAATTATATGTGTTACAAAAATTAAATTTTCCCGCCAAAACCGGAAACCTCGGTTTTTTCGCCAAAACCAGAAACTCGGATTTTCCCGTCAAAACCGGAAACCCGGGGTTTTCCGCCAAAACCCAAAAATTTAGGTAATCCAAGGTTTTTCACCAGACTCCGAAAACCAAATTTTCCCGCCAAAACTCGAAAACCAAATTTTTCCGCCAAAATCTGAAAATCGAATTTTCCCATCAAAATCAGAAAACTAAATTTTCCCGCCAAAACCGAAAAAATATCTCACATTAATGATATTGGTATTTTACATGATCTTTTTAGAACAAATAAAGTGGTAATTTAGGTACCCATAAGTAAATCTATACATATTTGAGTTATTTTTATGGGTTAAATTTTAGTCTTGATGTTTCTAGGTTTTCACGGGTTGGATATAAACTGGATTAGGTTATTT
Organism: Raphanus sativus; assembly: GCF_000801105.2. Taxonomy (NCBI): domain Eukaryota; kingdom Viridiplantae; phylum Streptophyta; class Magnoliopsida; order Brassicales; family Brassicaceae; genus Raphanus; species Raphanus sativus. The sequence goes on from NC_079516.1 coordinate 14,998,929, forward strand.
GTGGGTTGGACTGGGCTGAGTTATTTTACCCACATTAACATCCCTAGTTATGATGAATAATTTGTAGAGAATCATTTGTTTCTTGTGTCAATCATCAAAACTGATCCAACCCAAAAACATGTCAGATTATATATATCATCTAGCTCCTATCCAAACGCTCAAATATCCGAAGTACTTGATCAAAACATTCTAAAGATAGGTTACTAATGATTATTTATTTATTTTTTAAATGAGAAAGTGGGACACAGAACAGTAAAAATCGATCGTGTAAATACAACTTTTAAGAATTCTTCAAAATGTCTCAATGCCACTTGCATCATTTATATTTTGGTTCACATTTTTATGTTTTACTTTATGAAATAATTATATTGGTTATAATAGTATATATTGGAGTAGCTAGATATTCGATGTTAGTATATTGCTCTACTAGTTACCAATACCACTACAGAGGTTTTTATAAGGGTTTTTAAAACATAGGAGTTTTAGAAATTTTTCTGACATTTCTCTTTACCTTTTTACTTTTTTTTTTGTTATTACTTTTAGTTTTGGTAACTTGTTTTAAAAGCCTCAAGCTTAAGCTTGATGAAAACGGAACCAATATGGATCGGAACTGGTTAGGCCAATATAAAGGGGCCTGTATCTTATACCAATGAACATGGACAATACCGACCTAAAACGGCGTAGTTTTTAACAATTAGTGAAAATGGTTAGTTCTCTCTCTCCTCTTCCTCGAGGTTTATGAAGGGCTTTGAGACACATCTCCTCCCTCTCCTTCAACCTCCTCCTTCTTCATTCTCTCCAGAACTTTCTAATGGTTACTTGCCTCAAAGGCAAGGCGTGAACAACCTTAAATCCGCAAACTTTCACCCTAGATCCTCTCCCTCGATGTTGAAGCTCTTCTCCTCCTCCGCCGCTTCGCGAGCCCACCATCTGACCCCGGCGATTCGGACCGGGGCGAGCTCGGTGGAGTCTCCGCTGCTCAAAGCGCTGAGTCACTTCACCGGGTTGAATCGGAGATCGAACTCGCTGGGTGGTGGTGGTCGCCGTGTTTTCTTCTGCTCCGATAACGCCTCCGACGCTGCTGCGGCTGAGGCCGAGGCGAAAGCGGCGGAGTCAGATTCAGATGGGTCTGAATCGAAGTCTTCGTCGGCGATTGTGCCCACTAACCCTAGACCCGAAGATTGTTTGACGGTTAGTACTTTCAATTGCATTAAAGTTTGTGGTGGCTTTATTATGTATCGTTAGCATTTCAATTGTAAAGGGCAAATCTTATTCGTGTTGAAATGATTATGAAGTTGTAAACTTTGTTGGGTTATGACTTTGAGTGCATGTTGCTTATGAGATGATTTTTTTTTTCATCTTTGTTCTATTAGTGGAGACACTAACCCTAGACCCGAAATTGCGTAACGGTTAGTTCAATTTGTATTCGAAGCTTAGTTGAATTGCATCAAAGGTTGTGGCTTTATTGTATCTTTGGCAAATTCAATTGTATTGGCCAAGTCTCATTCTTGTTGAAATGATTATAAAGTTGTAAACTTTGGGTTATAGAATGTGTGTTTTGTTAATTGTAATGACTTTTTGAGTGAATGTTGCTTATGAGATGATTTTTTTTCTCATCTTTGTTCTATTAGTGGATACATTTTCAAAAGCTTACACGGTGGTTTTGTATTGCTTATAGCATTTTTTTGGATCTAGATTTGGGAGCTTTATCATTACTATTGTAAGTGGGTTTATGTTTGTCTTGTGTAATTGCAGGTTCTAGCATTACCGGTGGCACATAGGCCTCTTTTCCCTGGGTTCTACATGCCAATCTATGTCAAGGTTTGTCAATTCATCCTTTTTATGGCATTCTACAAAATTTGCTGTTGTTTAATCCTCAGAAATATCATGTAGCCTTAGAACTCTAGATTGGATATGTTTTGGAGTTTAGTAGATGTAGAAAGGATCACTGATTATCTAGTTACAAGAAAACACCACATATACTTTGAAATATCTACTGGTTGTATTTCTACATAAATGTAAGCTCTGACCATCATCTGCATTTTTTCTGTGTTCAGGATCCTAAAGTACTGGCAGCGTTACAAGAGAGCAGAAGACGACAAGCTCCATATGCAGGAGCTTTCCTTCTAAAGGATGACCCATCATCAACTGACTCATCTTCAAGCACTGACGTGGAGAAAAACATAAATGAGCTGAAAGGGAAAGATTTGCTTAAACGGCTTCACGAAGTTGGCACACTTGCTCAGGTATTCTATTGCTGCTGCTACTACTCTTTTTAGCTTTCTTTGTTTGGTCTCCGTGTGATAAAATCAAAAGACATGACTACGATGATTTTTTATTGCTATTTTTTTCTAGATTTCAAGTATCCAAGGGGATCAAGTTATCCTCGTTGGTCATAGACGGCTTCGCATAACAGAGATGGTAAGTCGGCTTGGCGATGATCCTTTAGTTTATAAAGTACACTTCTTTAAGTGTGAAATTTATGTTCTTGATTCAGGTGAGTGAAGAACCACTTACAGTCAAGGTCGATCATCTGAAGGTATACTTGCTTTTCCTCAGTATGATGTAAGAACTTGGAAACTCTGTGATGAATGAACCTTATTTCTTGCTCTCTGTCGCAGGATAAGCCGTTTGACATGGACGATGATGTCATCAAGGCAACATCCTTTGAAGTTATTTCAACGCTTAGGGATGTACTAAAGACAAGCTCACTGTGGAGGGATCACGTCCAGACATATACCCAGGTACTTTCTCTTCATGATAAAAAAAAAATGTCTCAGGATACAAGTATCTTAAGTTAGATGTCTTTCAATCTTGTGTAGCATATAGGTGAATTCACTTATCCACGGTTAGCGGATTTTGGAGCGGCTATATGTGGTGCAAATAAACATCAAGCTCAAGAAGTTCTTGAAGAACTAGATGTAAGTAGTTTCAGTATTACTGCAATTGTATGGTATTGCATGCTTAGTCAATATCTCATCTCTTTTTATTGCTCGACTCAGGTTCATAAACGTCTGCGGTTGACACTGGAATTGATGAAAAAAGAAAGGGAAATTAGCAAGATTCAGGTAAATGTCATCTTCTTACTTTCTTGTGTCTTTCCACCTAAGCAGTTTGAATGACAAATAGATTCTAATTTTTTGAATCCCTGTACAGGAAACTATAGCAAAAGCAATAGAAGAAAAAATTAGCGGTGAGCAACGCCGTTACTTGCTAAATGAGCAGCTCAAGGCTATAAAGAAGGTATTCTTCACAAATTGTTCTTGTTAGTTTCGTTTACATACCAGGTCCGTATGGTAGATTAGCGTATTTTTGTAGTCATTTTAATTCTGAAGTGATCTAATACAGGAGCTTGGTGTGGAGACAGATGACAAATCTGCACTGTCTGGTCAGTACTAGCCTAAAGTATCTTCAATTTCAAGTAGTCATTGTATATCCACATAAGAGAGATTAGATATATAATCTTAATGCCTCATATTGATTACCATGCATTCATGAGGCATCAATGTCTTTAGTATGATTCCGATTGCACTGTTAATTGCTAGACAACTGCAACTTATAGTCCGATTATTTATTGCAGAAAAGTTTAAGGAAAGGATTGATCCTAACAAGGAAAAGATTCCAGCGCATGTGTTACAAGTCATAGAAGAAGAGCTTACAAAACTGCAGCTGTTAGAGGCGAGTTCAAGCGAGTTTAACGTGACCCGTAACTACCTTGATTGGTTGACCATATTGCCTTGGGGAAATTACAGGTTTTCAACTCTTGCTTTATTCCATGATCATCTTATGCCACCGAATGGTATTTGCTTTGTGTTAACTGATTGAGTAATCTGTTTATTAAATTTGCAGCGATGAAAATTTTGATGTTGTGCGAGCACAGCAAATTCTTGACGAGGATCACTATGGCTTATCTGACGTTAAGGAAAGGATACTTGAATTTATTGCGGTTGGAAGGCTTAGAGGCACTTCACAAGGTTTGATTACTTTACACAGTAGTTGCTGTCCCCTTTCTGATTTGGTCTTGAATAATGAGAAAGAACCTTTCCTAGTTATAAGCTCAGCTTCTGAAACTGGTGTATATGTGTAATCCAGGGAAAATCATATGCCTCTCGGGTCCTCCTGGAGTAGGTAAAACTAGCATTGGTCGTTCTATTGCACGTGCTCTTAATCGCAAGTTCTTCCGGTTCTCTGTTGGAGGGTTAGCAGATGTCGCTGAGATTAAGGTAGTATTAACACTTTTTCTGTACTAGCAGGTCTTAGTCTGTAATAAATCATTCTCGTAATAACATGTTTAGGGGCATCGCCGAACATACGTTGGCGCCATGCCAGGAAAGATGGTGCAGTGTCTCAAGAGCGTGGGGACGGCTAATCCTCTTGTTCTAATCGATGAGATTGATAAGGTAAGTATTAGCTTCTTGAAAGTTTGTCACCATCATTGTCATAATACTAGCTCTGCAATAATATTTGTTTTATTTATCTTCGGTTAGCTTGGGAGAGGCCATGCTGGTGACCCAGCCAGTGCTTTGTTGGAGCTTCTGGATCCAGAACAAAATGCAAATTTTCTGGACCACTATCTTGACGTTACTATTGACCTCTCAAAGGTTTTATTAATTTGATCAATAAACTTTGTTTCTTGTGATTCTAAGCTGCATGAGAATTTAATTGCTGATTTCATTTCCCCTACTACAGGTTTTGTTTGTGTGCACAGCAAATGTGATAGACATGATTCCAAATCCTCTGCTAGACAGAATGGAGGTGATTAGTATTGCTGGCTACATCACTGATGAGAAAGTGCACATCGCAAGAGACTATTTGGAAAAATCAGCACGTGGAGATTGTGGCATCAAGCCTGAACAGGTTTCACTTTGATCCTATTCTCCAATTGTCTCTGGTCTTTGAGTAATTGTCTTGGAATCACATACTTTCTTCTGGAGTTTTCTTAGAATTATTGTACTACTTGCAGGTTGAGGTGAGTGATGCAGCTCTTCTTTCACTGATAGAAAATTACTGCAGAGAAGCAGGAGTAAGGAATCTACAGAAACAGATCGAGAAGATTTACAGGAAGGTGAGTTTTGCTACAAGACTCTCAATCTGTTCCCTCAAGCTCACATCTAACATGAGTTAGTTTTCATTTGTAGATTGCTCTTAAACTAGTGCGCGAAGGAGTAGTCCCTGAAGAGCCTGCAGTTGCAGTTGATACCGAAGAAGCTGAAATTGTGACCAAACTTGACGTGGAATCCACTGAGAACAACTCTGTCCCCGTTGCTAAAGAACCAAAGGAAGAGGCTCAAAACGAGAAGACATCAGTTGAAAAGGTTATGATTGATGAATCAAACCTTGCAGATTATGTAGGCAAACCTGTGTTCCATGCAGAAAAGATCTATGAGCCCACACCGGTAGGAGTTGTGATGGGTCTAGCCTGGACATCAATGGGCGGTTCAACGTTGTACATAGAGACAACTGTTGTGGAGGAAGGTGAAGGTAAAGGTTGCTTGAACGTAACTGGTCAGCTCGGCGATGTAATGAAAGAAAGCGCACAGATCGCTCACACGGTCGCTAGAAAGATCATGCTAGAGAAAGAACCGGAGAACCAGTTCTTTGCAAACTCCAAGCTTCATCTCCATGTTCCCGCAGGAGCTACACCCAAGGACGGTCCAAGTGCAGGCTGCACTATGATCACATCGCTGCTATCGCTTGCCATGAAGAAACCTGTTCAGAAAGATCTTGCAATGACTGGAGAAGTCACTCTAACTGGTAGAATCCTTCCTATTGGAGGGGTAAGTTGGGTACTCTGAACTCTATTAATGCTTTTTTGGACACTACAAAGCTTGCTGCAAGTTTCTAACACAAAATCATCTCAGGTGAAGGAGAAAACCATAGCGGCGAGGCGGAGTCAGGTGAAGACCATCATATTTCCGGAGGCAAACAGGAGAGACTTTGAAGAGCTTGCGGAGAATGTTAAAGAAGGGCTTGATGTTCACTTTGTGGATGACTATAAAAAGATCTTCGACCTTGCCTTTGTCTCTGACAACAAGCAACAAGACTGAGAGAAGTCACTTTGACCTTCTTCCTCTGTTGTTGTCTCCATCTATAAACAAGAAAACCATTCTTGATTCTTTCTTTGCTTTTTCTTTATACTTTTGTCCCTTCAAGAAGGGGGTCATGCTGTAACAATTTTTTTTCATAATTAGGATAGTTTATTTATGTGGTTGGGACCTCTTTCGTACATTCCCACAGCCAGATCATTATGCATCAAAATAAAAATGTCTATCTGCTTGTTATACTATGAACACATATTGGCGTTTGAATTGCACTGTTGGTTACTTTTAACTTTATCTCAATTCTCATGTCAGAGAAACTATTACATGAAAGAAACATAGACTAGCATTCGTTCTTGGCTTCAATGTTCTTTGAACACTGAAGCAAGTTCATTAACTAAATCATCAACCAATGTAGACACTATCTCTCCCTCAATGTCAACGCCTTCTTCATAAGTCTCTCTCTCAAAATCCAGCCAACTCCCTTCTAAACTGCTCATTTCTTTTTCAACAAGCTCGTCCATCCTCATCTCTCTCATCTTCTTCAACCCCTGAAACTCTCTGTTCAGTTCTTCTGCTAACCAATCTCTACGTTCAAACAATATCCCGTCTTTCCACAATAGCCCTCTGCAGCTACCCCTAAACATCTGCTCGCATTTGAGCGCTAAGCAGTTATTGACATAATCAAACAGTGTCTTCCTCTTGAGCTTGGCTGCTGTTGATTCTCCACGGCCTTCCATTTCATTGAAGAGGCTAGCAGGTATTATGTCAGTAGCCATTCCCAAAGCGAATTCTTTCACCATCAGTTGGTCAGAACCGAGGATCACAGATATGTACTCAAGCTCCCAGTCTAGCCTTTCTGTGGTTTGTCTACAATCAGAGAAACCCTTGCTGCAAGAGCTTCTGAGATCATCTGCTTTTGTTACAGTGCTAATGCTGCTAACTTCATGCTCTTCTGCATCCATCATCTTTTTTTTTCCGGGAGAGATTACACAAAACATAATTAGTTAGAAAGCCATACATAATGTAGAAAGATTTGCAGGTAGAAACAGTGCCAAGATACTAAAACTAAAGTTATAAAAATATGACAAATAAAATGCATATAGATTGATTGCATCATGAAGGAACTAACCTGAAGTTTTTGTTTGTCATAGAATGAAGTGCAGTCAGAAACAGACTCACTCTCTGACAAAACTTTATCTACACCGTTTTGAGTCGACTTGTCATACTCTGATGAACGTGAAGGCTCTTCTTGGGCCAGGCTACAACTAGAAGACTCAAGCTTAGAAGTCAGCTCTCTGAGCTTTTGCTCTAGCAGAACATTTAAAGGATTACCACCAAACATATCCAAACTAACTGCAGAGTCTGTGTCTTGATCAGTTACTTGTGTGGAGGATAGTGAATCAGATGAGAATGTGAATGAAATCACATCTACTTCCTTTCTCCCATCATCTTTGCCTGAGCTCAAGCCACCATCAATAGTAATGTTACATTTGATCACATTTTCGCCCCTTTTGGTTCGTTTATGATTGGAGATTCCACATTCTTGCGTCCCATTTGGTGGTTTCTTGCTCCGGGGAAGAGTCTTTTTGCGCGACAGAGATAGAGAAGTATTCTTTCCTGCCGGTTCAGTCCTCAAACCGGACTGCTTTGATATCGATCCACCACAGTCCACTGGAACCTTGTTGTTGTCCCTGCAGTTCTGTCTCTGTTCATTCTGCTTAACCACACTCTTCCCAGTGCCAATGGGAGGTCCTCTGAGACCATTAACTATTCGTTTTTTAGGTTCTGCTTTCTCCTTATGTCTTGGAGAGTTTCTGATGACACTTAAGGACGTTGCATTGACCTTCGCTTGTGCAGATACATGAGGTGGTGGCCTCGCTTTACCCTTCAAACCATCATGACTGCTTTTGCTAGTAAACGGTGTTGTGACTTGGTGGTGCTGTGACAGTGACACTTTCTTTGCAGCTTTTAGTTTGTCTCTTAAATCTTGTATCCTCGTAGGAACTGAAGAAGGAGAATCTGAAGGCGAAGAGAACCGTGTTCTAGTGACCATCCTAGGACTTCTTGGTTCAATCATTCTCGAAGCTGCTTCCATTACATAAACACGGTTCCTGGATGGGACAAACCCAGGACTCCTGATAGGAGACAAGAGTCCACTGCTGGCAACAGAGATCGGTTTAGCTAACCTGGGAGGAAAAGTTTCGGACCGAAACCTCTCAACCGGTCTGTTGCTACCAAGACCAAGATTCTCATATGCATTCCATTTGTTTGTGTTTCTTGAATGTCTGAAGAAGAATGGATCAAGATCAGGAGGTTCCTGGACATTTGGTACTGGTAAAGACTCTAAACCCATGAGCCTTGCAACCACACTTGGGGCTATTGTTGTCCCCTGCCCATCATCACTGGTAATAACAGAAGATGCACAACAGCTAGAGTCACTTCTTGAGTTGTAATTCCGATTCTTGCCAATCTTATCAACCTCATTCTGCATTAAAATTCATATATTACACGAAACAAAACTGAAGAAGACTTTACAAAGGCACTTGACATAAAACAAGATAAAATAGTATTTTGAGAAAACTCACGAGAGAAGAAGCCTTTAAGAGGTTTTGAGCATTCTGTTTTGTCTGCTTTGCTTCTTCTGGTACAAAAAACAAAAACATGTTACAACCAGAGATCTTTAAAACATAAACTGCATTCAATTACTTCTAACCAGAACTACATTGTCTCAGACCAGACATAACTACAAGCCAAGAGAGTTTTCACAAGAACTGAACTAAACATTGCAATGCCTTTTTATTTTATTTTTGAAACTAAAGATTGCAATACTTTGTAGACACACCTGAGAGTTCAGAGCTACTGGTGGAAGAGAAGAGCTTCTTCTTCCGTGATTTTCCAGGCCAATCAAATAGATTTAAAAGCCCTCCTCTTGATCGTTTCCTCTCAACAACCTCCATTTATTTATTATTATTATTATTATTACTCCATCTACAGATTGCAGTCAATGAATCACTTCTCCTGAAAATGTAACTTACCAAAAAAAAGGGATCTCAGTTTAAGAACTGCACCAGATAACCAAATAAAAGACCAAAAAATTTAGAAACATTCAATAACTGACCCAACTATGAAGAAGACTGTTACTAATCTACAGTGAGACGTGGACACCACAGGATAATACAGAACAGAGCTTTGAAAGAAGACAAGGACAACTCAAACAATGTAGTAGACACAAAAAGAAAGAACAGAGCTGTGAACCAGATTACCTCTGGGATGCCAAAGACTTCAACTTTCACTTATGGGCACATTCCAAAATTGGGTTTTACTCGAGAAATCAATGTAAAAGTAAAGACTTTGACACGTTAAGAGTCAAAAAAATGTAGCTAACGGGAACAGAGACCCAGAAATGCTGCAGAGTTAGGGGGGAAGTAACCTAGCTAGCTAGCCCTAGAAGCGACCAACAAGTTCTTCTCACTAGGGGGAATGGTGTGTCTTGTGTTCCTCAGAACACCCAACAATTGAGAAAGAGAATGGCAAAAACAAGTAGAGAGAAAAAAAGGAGAGATTTTTGAGAAATGGGTAGATTTAAGATTTGGGTTTGATAAGGAGGGAGGGGCCAATAGAGAGTGCAGAAGCAGCATAGAACTTGAAAAGAGAGAGAAAAAACGGCTTTTTGAATTGTCCACTCTCTCACTCTTCCCACACCTCTGTAAAATTTAACTAAATTATTAAATTAATTAATTTATCCTTCTTTATTATTTTTTAATTTTTTATTATGAAAAAGTGGATTTCTTCTGCATATAATCCAAACAGAATATAGTTTAAATCTTGTATTTTTCTAAGGCGACGATCTAGTATTGACGAAAGAACTATAATGAGTACAGAGAAAGAAAAAAGCGGAATAATGTTCAGTCTGATTAGCTGAATCTGTAGCAAACTGAGAAATCGACAATACATATGTTTCTTCCGTTGGGTTATGGAAGCATGCAAAAAAAACTTTATAGTATACAGTGCACACGTCTAATAGTGCCAACTCGCAATAGTTGATTTCCCACGAGTTTGGGAACCACAAAAATGGGTTTCCGGGCTCCACTTTTATAATATTCCTAAAAATAATTTAGTACGTTAGATCGTGTTTTTGTGTAAAGGTTTTGTCCAGTAGTGTTCTTGAAAGCGAATCAATACTTGCTGCTGAGCGCTTGTCATTGTAAAGTTTTGGTGCATCATTACGTGCAATGGTTTCTCTTCTCTGTGATGGTGGGATACATCCTAAAGATGGTACACGAGTATTGTTCTTGGTCCATTTTCATAGTGTCTGAAAATATCATGTGAATAAGAAAATGAAACACGAACTTCCATGTTACCTTTACCAAAAAAAAAAAACTTCGATGTTACCAAAAAAAAATGGATGAGCAACTGAGTATGCATAGATTACTCAAGTATTGCAAGTGTTCTATTTAAACTATCTTCGAAGTATTTTCCTATGTTTTCTTCTACAATAGGAGATCTTCATAATAAAAATGAAGTTTACCGTAGATAGAGTGTTCAAATGAGTTATAACTCATGAAGCTGGCTAAAGCTAAAAATCAAGAGCATGATCTCTATTTTTTAAGTTCATTTAATAAATGAATTTAATGATCGAGTTTAAATTAGATCACAAGTTGTATTAACGATCTTTAATGAATATAAGCTAACTCATGAGCTTGATCGTTTTTATATTATATATATATGGATGATTTCTATTTTTTATGTAAAAATATAGTTTCTATACTAATCATATTTATTTTCTAAAATTAAAATGTAAAACTAAAAAGTAATAAATATATATAAAATGAAAAAATATTGATATCAATCCTCACATCATATATCTTTAGAATTACAATATATTCCTAAAACTCTCATGCGGAATATATATCTTTACAATTTGAATAAATGAAGAGTTTGAAGACAAATCATCACAAGACTCTTATTTGAAACATATTTTTAAATCATCGATTTAGCTTTGATTTAATATATTATTAGGTCTTGATTTTATTCAGTATTTAATATTAACTCTTTGGAATTTTAAATTATATCATAAATAAATATTCTATATTTTATTTTCATTATTTTATAATTTCTATTTTTTTTATTTGATCGCGAGTTAACTCATTTAACTCATGTTCTAGATGATTCGAGTTTGAGTTTGTATACTAAAACTCATATAATAAATGAACTGACCTGAAGTAACTCATGAAAGACCTAAATTTACTATTATTGAGTTAAATTAAACGAGATAACTCATTTTGACACCCCTAACTGTATAGTATTCTTTTGTAATAGCATTGTTCTAAATATAGAGTAAAAATAGATATCACTATTTATTCTCCTAAATATAAAAATATAGTAATTTTTTAAGTAGTAATGAATTAGAGTAAAATTACTTTTAACTAATATAGAGGTAAAAATAGCAATGAATTTGAGATATTTTAGAAAAAAATTAAACATTCTTATATTTAGAAGACTGGCATATATGTTAATATAAGATCATTATTTAAATATGTTTATATGTTTCATGAAACTGGAGATCACTAACGCTAATTTCATGAAATTATAGCAAATGCTACATCGTGTTAGATCATTAGCTTTCAGATTACAAAATAAAACCTATAAAACCATTGAAAAACTCAAGGCAATTAGGGGAAGAATATAGTAAAAGAAGTTCATTAGGGATTATATATATATACAAACAAATTCTCTCGACAATTTTTAGGACAAATATCTATGAGAACAAAATCTTATGTAAACAAGAAAAATGATCTGTTGGGGAAAATATACTTTCAACATTTTCTCTCGGAATGTATTTCCTAGGATATGATTAGCAAGCGTCACATACTTTTCTTACAGGTTTTTACAGCACTTTACGCACAGTATTTTCCGATATGAATTAAAAAAGACTGATGCGTCATAAGTTTCACTACCATACAAGCACTTGTGGAAGAAGTCTCAAAGTTAGTATCTAAAAGAGAATCTACCTTCTTGTACAAACATACAATATCTTCAGTTCAGAAACTTCGTGGATGCTGGGTTTCACTAATATTTAATTTTAAATTAACAAGACGATCTAACATAGATCTACATGTACCCTGACTCACTCATGAGCATGTATGTAACATGAAGAAGGAAAAACATTTCTGGATTGATGAATACAAATGTATCCTTTAAAACATTATTACTGCAATACGTCCAAAACTCTTAAATGAAAGGGAGAATTAATTTTTTTTTTCAAAATATAAATCTATCTATACTAATAAAATAGACTTTTTATCTCCTTCGGGAGAAAAATGTCATGTGATATTTTCTTTTTAATAATTAAAATATTTTTTCAACTTAAATTTAATGAATTTTAGTATTAATTGTGAAATAAATGGAGGGGAGGAGGGGAGGTTAAACTTTTCTTGATATATGTCTAAACGTTTATAAAAGTATTTTGAATCTGACTCAGATCCGTAACTAAACTGATAAATCTGTGACCCAATAAAAATCGAGTTTGGGTTTTATTACAGCACTGGTTGAACCAATAGATAATTTTTATTTTTATCATTTTTAGTTTAAGTTGTATTTTGAAATTATTTTTTATATTCTAAATTTCTAATTAAATTTTTGAAATTTCAGTTTTAATGTCGTCTTCCTCTTTTTCTACACTACAATTTACGTTTGCAAAAAAAGTGAGTCATGATTGTGCTTGAGCTGCACGTCCGTAAAACAGACTGAAGCACGATGAGACTTATTATTTCCCTACACTACAATTTACTTTGGCAAGAAAGGTGAGTAAATTATTTTTTTATTTTTTATTTAATTTAATTTAATACAAATCATTACATTTTTAATTTACAGATAAAAAAATAAAATCATATGATCATATGAATTACAAAACAGAGTTTGGATTGTTGAAGAAGAAAAACCTAGCGAGATTGATTATAATAAATTAGAGAATGCTCTTACTGAAAAATATCCCAAAAATGATGAAGTGACAAATTTAGAAAAAAAATTGTTGGTAAGTTTTAAAATTTAGAAAAAAACCAAAATTAGTTGATGTGATCTGGTGTTAGTTTATTTTTGTTATTCTGGTTTATTTTGGATTGGAAAATGTCTTGATTTTTTTAGATGTCATAATTCTTATGTTACCACTTTTTAAAATAGTCTAAACTATTTCTTAATATTTTGTATGTACACTTAAAATTCTTAACTTTAGTTTTTATATATATTTGTTTTCATAGCTAATATATTATTATATAATAAAACTAATTTATTTTTTAACCCGCAATTCATCTGCGATTAATCCAATGATCCAGTGATTCGGTAAATCATCTGATTCAATGTTCGGGTCGGGTTTCAAAACACTGGGTTATAGGATTTTTTTTGTATTTGATGTTGACGATGGAGAATATAGCCTCTACAATTCTCCTTCTTTAACGCAATCGACGTCATTCATATAATCAATCCAGAAATCACATCCATCCCACCATCTCCTATTGAATACTTCTTTAGTTCCTGCTTTCTCAGTTTCATTGTATATGTATAGATGGTGTAAGAGTTCGGACGATACTCCCTTTACTTTTCTCAATTCAATCATTGTCGAATTTCCAGTTTCATTGTTCGGAGTTAAAGACAAGTCAATGTAGAGATGTTCAAACTAGGCTACAACAATTTTGGCAAGCTTAAAATGTTAAGAAAGGAGAAAGATATTGGGGTTGATATGTTGTTGATTAATGGGAAGGTACACCGATTTCTTATTTCAGTTTACCAGTTAATGATTGCTTACTTTTAAAGTAGCAGTTTTCTTATGAATCATCTCCTTTCTTAGGTGGTGCTTCTACATGCGTTAATCAATTTTTTCAGGTTTAACATTTTTAAACATTTTTTGAAAGAAAGCTCAGTCTATGACACTAGTATTTAAGATTCCAACTAAAAAAAAAAATTTACGACTATTAATTTTTATTCTATTTTTATTAAATCGATTAGTAACAACTACTTATCCTATTTTATTTTGAACTAAAAAACTTCAAAAAAATAATATATTACGGTCGCTAATCATTATAAAAAGATCAGAAAATATTATTTTTTACATATTTTCATTTTACATATTTTTTTTACTAAAACCATATAATAAATTATAAATTTAAGTAAGAAAAAACATACAAATTCGGCGCTACGCTAGTAGATAAATAAACTTCACTTTTAGACTTTGGTTCGAGTGAATCTGTTTGTAGTGCATCATTCCAAATGTAGAAATTTGTGAACTCAACATTAAAACGTTTCGTATATATGAATTGTGTGTTTGTTGTCTTTGCATTTCTAAGTTATGAATAGTATAACCAAACGCAAACCTTGTTAACCAAATGCAAACCTGAATGCAGAAAAGACTCAAGACTCGTTTAATCTCTATTTGCACAAATGCACCAAATATACTTCTGATCATAACTTAGCATGTAACTATTTAATTTTTTTGGTCAAAAAAAAAAACTTAGCATGTATATTTTGTTCAACTTTGCTATACGATATACATCAAACAAAAAAAAAGATTAACATAGCACATTAACTATTACAAGTGAACAATATAATAAAAAAAAATACGAAAGCCACGTCAAGAGTGACTGGTTACGAAATGATTCGATGATCAAACTTAGATATCAATTAAAAAAAAAACTTAGATATCAATCAACAGTTACTTTGACTATTCAGCATGTCTTAGTTTCCTTTCCGTTTTCCTCGAATTTGGAAGGAAAGTTTCAAGAAATGTTATATACATATATACGCCATTTGTTTTTCTAAAAGTATTAGCCTGGTAACAATTGAACAATAGTTCTTGAAACATTTAATTTTATTATATTTGACTTCCTCCTTATATTAGTATAAAAGATCAGAAATTGTCTATCCTAATTTGTTATAAACTAATTCTGAATCAACTTTTATAAGTTCTGAATCTTCAAAACTACATTGTTTATTGGCCGGAAACAAATCGACGTGTAGACTGGTGTTCCCAGATGAAATGCCTACCTATTATAAATAATCCCTTAAATATATATATATATATATATATATATAGTATACTTTTCTGCTTCAGTTTATTTGATGCTTAAAATATTTTTATTGTAAATAAGTGATGCTTATTTTTAGATAAAATTTTTAAAAATTTGAAATTTGTGACCAATATAACATAATACTACATTTTTATTTATTGGTTAAATTAGTTTTGTTTAATGGTATTTTTATATAAACAAGATAAATCATATAAAAATAGTATTTTCTTAATCAATATGCATTACTCTTATACATCATATAAAATGAAACAAAGAGATTATCCTATTTGCATTTTTTTCTTAAAAAAAACGTTTGTGTCGTTTTACTTGGTTTCCATCGTTGAGGGAGATTGTCCATCATCGGAACGCGTTAATGAAGAAAAAAATGTTCTAATATTTATCTCCATCTTGTCCTTGCAATCTTGAAAACTTTGATATTTATGCTGAATGTTATTTTATATGATCATAAACTACTTAAACCGCGTTAACAGTACCGCCTAAACGTGTTTTTTGGGGTCATATGCTTTTAGTTGACGATGTAGCCTTGTCAACGCTTATGTCAACGGTTCTTTTTGGCTGGTTTATAAAATTTTTAACGTTATAAAATTGAGATAGTCCATTAAGCTAAATAGAACAATTTAACGTTAGTGTATGCTAAATTTCGATATGATCAAACTACTTCTTACTTCTTTTTTTTTATCAAGCATCATATTCATACCACTCCTAAATTTAGAAAATACGAAATGTACCATAAGAGTTTGATTGTGCATGGTAGCACCATAAGAGTTACGTTTTCTCAGGTCTAGTCAATGATTGAGAAACGGACAAAAGCTTTGATAAAAAAAAGCTTTGAATTAATAATTATAAAACGCGTCGAATGTAACATCTATTAAGATGCAATTCTTACACATAAATGCAGGATCTTGTCTGATAACAACAAATGTTTTTCGCTCATATGATTTCTAACCACAAACTATACAAGTGAACGTTTGTAATACTTAGAAACCAAGATAGAAGAGATCATCTACTAATTTCTTATTGAAATTATTTCATGATGATGTTTAATTACATATTTAATTTACAATGGAAAACTAGTACACGTTTTCTCAAGTTTACATATTATAACTGACAATATATCAGTTAGAGACATCAGAAAATCTTATTTTCCTTAATATGTGTGTTTAGGTCAATGATATTTTTCTCTTACTCCGGAATATATTATTTCAAAAATATCATGTCTATTTTATTTCGCTGGAGATATCAGATATCTAAACGCTTATTGGCGTCAAATTAATCAGATGAGATAAATAAAAATGAGTCCAAAAGAAAAGAGTAGAAATTGAAATAAAAATGATTTAGGAACTAGTTCCTGTTTTCATTATTCGGCTGATCTCCCGTTAAGAGAATTGTTCCAACAAAAATGTTAAAAGAATGTAGTACATGAAAAAAAATCTATAGACTGAATTATTAGATTGTAATTTCACTTTATATCTGACTTTCCCAATATGCGTGGATTTTCTTTTAACCCGTTAGATAAATATTGGTTTAAATACATGTACATGTTTGGCCGGATAGAGTGTATATTCTAGGTTGTTATAAGTTTGTACTTCAACTAGCAATTGATTTGGTTTTAATTAATTAACAAAAAACTAAATAACTAACTATAGCGTCTTTAATGAATAGCACTACAAAAACTAAGGAGAGCTGAACGAATCTTCCTCGAAGTTTCAAGTGCTACTTAGTCAAGGCTCAAATCCCTTTAAAATCCCAACCAGCTATTCTTTCACAAACTCATCTCTTGCTCTCTTCTCTCTCACACACAAAGATCCCTTTCTTTTTTAGAAAGACTTCATAAAAACTTTCAGGTTTTTAAAATCTGATCACATACACACAAAAAAAGTGATCAATGAAGATGCAACACAACCCTTTTCATGGGGATAGTGTACCCAATGGTTTAAAACCTCATAAAATAACATTCAAGAAGTGAGTTTTTTTCCATCTTACAAGACAAATAATTTTGCTTGGTTTTGTTGGTTTTCGAACAAGGGTTTAAAGTTTTGAGTTTGTTTTTCTCATGTTAACCACAGAGCTGTGAAGAAAGTGATGAAAGATCGGTCAACTAAACAATACATGGTCGAGATGGAGAACATGATCAGAAAAATTGTGAGTTTTGTCGTCGTCTTCAACTACAATATTCACATAAACCACATAACTTACCTAAAATCTCAATTAATCAATAAATTGGTTAAATTAATCCATTAATCCTGCATAGCCACCAGCTTTGGCTGACTTCTTCTTCCCTCTTCTGTCCCGTTTTAGTTTCTGTGGTTTTAAAATCTGTGGGCTCTATCAACAATATTGTATGGTCTAGCCAGTTACCATAATATATCAAATTATATACATATAACTATGAAGTATTAATAATCAAGTTGCATAAACACGTGTTTTTCTTTAATATTTAATTTGCATGCAGTTGTTTTGCTTGGTTTTATATTCAATGATATATGTAAACTAGTGACTAATTAGTCTTTTTTCTTTTAAATATGTAGGTTCGAGAGGAGCTTGATCGTATTATTATACAACCTCAATTCTCTTCGTCATCGTCCACAATGGAGCGTTCGCGTTCAGAGACGCCATCCTTGCGTTCACGATTCAAGCTACGATTCATCAACGCACCACCGTCTACGATATTCACGTGTGCCAAGATCGAAGCCAAGGACCATTCTCCCGTAGCGTTCGAGCTCGTGGATACAGCCACGAACTCCAGAGTCGTCTCGGGACCGCTCTCGTCTTCTCGGGTCGAAATCGTGCCGCTGAACGGTGACTTCACGGAGGAAAGCTGGACCGTTGACGTATTCAAAGGGTATATTGAAAAGCAACGCGAAGGAAAACGTCCGTTACTCACCGGAGATTTAACGGTGACGCTTAAAAACGGCGTCGGAGTGATCTCCGGAGTTGTTACTTTCTCGGATAATTCCAGCTGGACTAGGAGTAAGAGGTTCCGGTTAGGTGCTAGACTAACCGGTGGTGGAGCCGTGGAGGCAAGAAGTGAAGCCTTTAAAGTTAAAGACCAACGTGGAGAATGTAAGTATACTTGCTGTCCGAAACGGTTAATGCGTTTAGGGTGGAATATTAAAACAAATCACTAAGATGACGCACAAAAAAATTATGACAAAATAGTTTACAAAGAGAAAAATCTTAAAATTAACAATAATTTGAATATAAAATGATTAAATTACTTTAAACCTTAAAAATGTATGGTAATAGTTTAACCCTAATCTCACTCCCTAAATATTAAATTCTAAATTCTAAATTATAATTACTAAACCAAAACTCAAGTACAAAATAAATAAAACTAAGAATTATAATTAATAATATTTTGAGATTTTTATATGAATTTTTTAGAATAAAAGTGTTTTAATGCTAATATTTTTACATTTTTTTTTGGTTATGCAGCGTATAAAAAACATCATCCTCCGTACCCCGGTGACGAGGTTTGGAGACTGGAGAAAATAGCTCGCGTTTCAGCGAAGCGTTTGGCTGAACGGAAGATTATTACCGTTAAGGATTTTCGTCGTTGGCACACTGTAGATGCAGATGCGCTATACAACGTAAGATTGATTATAAACCTAAAATAATTCAAATGAGTCTTTGAAGTAAATAAAACCTAACTTTTACCAAAATAAAAAATAAAATAAACCTAACCTAAGTTGTTCTTTTTTAACAGCTACTTGGTGGAGAGCACATACCTGGTGGAGGAATCTCAAAGAGAACATATGAAGCAATTGTATCCCATGCGATGGAATGCGTTTTGGACGAAGCAGAGTGTTACATCTACAACACAACCGCTCTTGGCGTTTCACTTATTTTCAACTCTGTCTATGAAGTGATCAAAGTGTACTTCAGTGATGGCACGTTTCAAAATCCAGATCAGCTACCAGCTTATCAGCTTGTCGAGTTAAAGCGTGAAGCGTATCAAAACCTTAGCCAGTTTAGGACCTTTGTGGAGCATCCACATAGGTCCTTGCAATGCACGCAAAATCCTGGATTGCAACACAACAATTTTCAAGGTATATATATTTAAAACTTTGGTTACGGTCTAAGGTATTTTGGTACGTAAATATCTAGACTTAACGATGTTTTTGCAACGACCCGAATTCTGGTTTCGAAAATTTTTAGCCGGCTAAAGCCCAAGCATTACAAGATGGCCATATTTTTGCCCATAAATAATCAACTCCAGCCTTGGTTTCTCCTCCTGCAAAGAAAAAGATAGAAGTTAGAGAGAAAGAGCTAGAGAGAAGTGAGAGAAGAGAAAGTGTGAACCTTTGGAGAAGCTGAGCCACCAGAGCTCGCCGGAGCCACCACACGCCAAGACCAAGCCAAGCTCATCACCACCGTTCGTTGTAGTCGGTAAGCGTCGGAAACCGCCATGCATTTGAGTTTAGTTTCGTGCGTTTAGTAAATCGTCTATAACTTTCTAACCGTTGCGAATCTCGTGCATGCAAACCCACCATCGTGTTCCTCTCGTCGAGACGAATCCATAGCCACCAGAATCGTCGCAATCGGAGCTCGGACGAAGCCGTACGAGCCCTCCAAAGTTTCGCCGGAAATCGCATCCGCCACCGCCGGACCACCGTTATCCGCCGCCGGACCACCGCTTCTCCGACGCCGGTCCGCCGCTTATCCGCCGCCGGACTGTCATCGCCGCCGGTAAGCCTCCGCCGTCGCCGCCGGTGATCGTCGCCGGTGACTCGCCGGTGACTCGGTCAACTCGGCCGAGTCAACTCAGCGAGTCAACTCGGTTGACTCGGTAAACCGGTCGGTTGACTGGTTTGACCCGGTTTAAATTAATTTAGTTCGGTTAGGGTCGGTTAGGAATAAACCGGTCGGTTATGTCAAATTGATTTCTGGTCAAGGGTTGACCAGATTGACCTTTGACCAGCGAGTTGACTTTTCCGTAAACCTTGACCATAACCGTTTTCATCCGTTCGAAAGGCGTTCTGACTCAGAATTTCATCCTGGTTTCAGATTTGGAGTCTATTTTATCAGTGGGAGTTCATAGATACCACTTCTCTTCATTGCTAAGGTGAGGGCTACTCCGTTTAAATCCCGAGCTAGTTTAGTACTGCTATTATGAAAAGTTTAGTTTCGAAACATGATAATCTCTGTGAATCGAGTCTGTTTGAGTTTGTTTGAGAGTCTTGCGTGTTCATAATTGTTATTGATTGTTAAACCGGAACTAGGTTAATAGAGGATTCAACGGTTGTGTGAAATGATTGATGCTGAGAACTGTCATATATATATGTATATATATAGTTATATAGTAGGGACTATGTGATTGTGCGGGGGTTCGGAGATGTCTGAGCTATCGACGCAGCGGGTGTTTGTGCGGGGGTACAGAGACGTTTGTACTATCGACGCAGCGGGTGTTTGTGCGGGGGCCCAGAGACGTCTGAGCTAGCGACGCAGCGGGATTTGTGCGGGGGTACAGAGACGTTTGTACTATCGACGCAGCGGGTGGTTGTGCGGGGGTACAGAGACATACTGTACTAGCGACGCAGCGGTTATCTATATCCTTATGAGGAGATGCGTGGTGCAGAGAGTAGCTGTGTACTATAAGCGCATGGGTTGTAGTTGGATAGTTCTCTAGTCGCTTGTTGATTGTTATTTGTGGTGTAGACACCGTGTTTGTTTCATGCTAGAGCTAGGCTTACATAGTCGTAGTGCTATGTACTGAGTCAGTGGTTTGCGGTTTAGCATCCCATACCTCACTGAGCGACTCCCCTGTTGCTCACCCCTCTTTCTTTCCCCTTTCAGGTGAGACCGATGAGCAGGAGTGATCATATCGGACTAGTGCTACTATTTGGGCTCGTGGGCTTTATCGTTTATCGTTTTATCTTTTATCGTTATTGGGCCTTCAGGCCTTTGGACTTCTATCGTTTATGTTATTTCTTATTTCAGCCTTCGGGCTTATATTGTTATCGATATTTCAGATGTTTATTTTCGGGTTTGACTTTATGGTATTGTATTTGACTTTATGATATGACGTGGATTTTATTATCCGTATTATTATTATTATTTCCGCTGCGCTACTATTTATTTATCTCGAATTATTTTATCATTATTCGCCAGACGCGGTCGCGTCAGGTTTTGGTATCAGAGCCGTGTTCCGTCCCGGCTCCGACCCGGGATGGCGATCTTTGGAGACTCGGTTTTTATTCGGTTTTAATCGGTTTTCAAATATTTATGGGGATATGGGGATTTTAAAAATAAGAAAAAAATAGCACCTTTCCGTTCGATATCACTCCTTTAATTGTTGGATTTCGTCAGAAGTTAACTCGTTGCCTTCATTTCAGATGCCGCCGAGGAGAGCTACCCGTGCTCAGATCGCTAGAGATGCTAGAGAGGCTCAGGATGCGCATGTTCAGCCCGCAGTTCCGCAGCCCGTTGCTCCGCAGATTGATCAGGATGCCGTGAGACAGATGATTCAGGAGTCAGTTCAGCAGATTGCCCAAGAGGCAGCCAGGCAAGCCGCTCAGGAGGCTGCCCGGGTAGCTGCTCAGGAAGTTGCTCGACAGATGGCTGCAGCTCAGCAGGTTCCGCAGGGTCCTCAGATTCATGTGCAGCAGGGTCCGCAGATTCATATGCAGCAGGTTCCGCCAGTTCAGGTTCAGCATGATCATCAGGTTCCAGCTCAGCAGGCCCCAGCGCCACAGTATCCGCAGGTTCCTATTCAGCCAGTTCCAGGGGTCTTCCAGGTTCCACCACCGCCGCCTGCTTTTCCAGTGCATGTACCCGAGGTTGATGAGACATTTATCAGGGTGTTGTCACAGATGAAGTATGTGAACTTGGAGCATTTCAGTGGTACCACAGACCCTACACTTGCTCACGATTGGAGGCACAGTTTGGATAAGTGTTTGAACACTATCTCATGCCCACCAAGGCACAAGCTTAGGATTGCTGAGTTGTATTTGCGCGGAGATGCAGCAGTGTGGTGGGATGGAGTGCGAGTGATGCACCACGGCGAGATGACTTATGAGGATTTCATGTATGCATTCAACAAGAAGTATTTTCCAAGAGAAGCTTTGGATGAGAAGAAGAACGATTTTGAGAGTTTGAGGCAGGGTGGAAAGTCTGTCAGAGAATATGAGCATGAGTTTCGCCAGCTTCACCGATTTGCGGGTAATGGTATGGATGAGGAGGATCTTATCAGGAGGTTCTTAAAAGGGATGCGAGTAGAACTTCACGGTAGGTGCAGTATGGTCACCTATACCAGTTTGGAAGATCTGGTAGAGAAGGCCGTTGTGCAAGAGAAATGTATTGCAGCGGAGCAGAAGTTCAACAAGGCAGCTCAGCATAAGTCTGAAGGAGCTTCAGAGTCACAGAAGAGGACATGGGATCAGCCGAGTATCCAGTGCCATAATTGTGGGTTGTTCGGGCATGTTTCTAGAAATTGTCGAAAGCCACCAGTTACCCAGTTTATAGCGCCAGGAGCACCAGTAGCAGCAGCAGCAGCTAGGAACTGTTATGGTTGTAACCAGCCAGGTCATATCTTCAGAGATTGCCCTAGGAGGGGCAATGCAGCGCTTCCACCACCACCGAAGCGCCTAGCCATCGTTCCACGTGTGTTCACGGTGGGAGATCACCAGGGAGCTGAGCCGATAGCGGGTATGTATCTTTATCATACTTGTTTGTGTTAAGTATTTGTTGTGGTCTCGTAATTATCTGTGTAGTTAGCAAAAATCTCGTGTAGTTCGGTTTTGCTTAGAAGTAAGTTAGCTTGCACCTTGTTCGACATGGAAGCTTCCCACAGATTTGTGAGTTCACATATGGTCAAGTCTTAGCATTTTTGGTGTATCTTTAAAAGAAGACAAAGAGGGTTTGAGAGCAATCAGTATTCATCGCGATGTACCAGTTGCCTTTCGAGTATTAAGATGGCACCATATGAAGTCCTTTACAACAAGTTTTATTACATACCGCTTTGTTGAAGACAAAAGTGGGGGAGCGACGTGAGGTAAAAACCGCAATGGGTCAAGAGATGGTAGAGCAAATGGACGTGATCAAGTTTGGCCTTGGGAAGGCCATGACCGTGAAAAGAAGTTATGCATGTATGCATCGTAAGGATTTGGAGTTTCATGCCAGTGAATGAATATACCTAAAATGAAGACATTTTAAGGAGGAGCTAAGACACGGAAGTTGAAGAAGCTTAAACCGAAGTACATGTTATCATATCTTATTTTTGGAGCGGTTTGGAGCAGTTCTTAGAGATTGGATTTATCAACAGAGTTATCAGAATTTCAAGACGTGTTAAATGTATCTATTATGAAGAAGTCGAGAGAAAGTCAGAGCTTATTTTCCAGCTGTGCCAGATGACCTTAAAGAGATTGTAAGCATCTTCTCGACCAGTGAAGATTTCGGATCACCAAGTAAAAGCATTTCAGAGAATAAAACTGTGTTTGTCAGAGTTCGTTGAGAGAGAGACGAAGTTCAGGAGAAGACCTCAAAGAGAGCAGATTGGGTATCCGGAGTTTGTTACAATGATATTGGACATGTCAACTCCATATTCGAATTCGGGGACGAATTCCTTGTAAGTGGGGGAGAATTGTAACGACCCGAATTCTGGTTTCGAAAATTTTTAGCCGGCTAAAGCCCAAGCATTACAAGATGGCCATATTTTTGCCCATAAATAATCAACTCCAGCCTTGGTTTCTCCTCCTGCAAAGAAAAAGATAGAAGTTAGAGAGAAAGAGCTAGAGAGAAGTGAGAGAAGAGAAAGTGTGAACCTTTGGAGAAGCTGAGCCACCAGAGCTCGCCGGAGCCACCACACGCCAAGACCAAGCCAAGCTCATCACCACCGTTCGTTGTAGTCGGTAAGCGTCGGAAACCGCCATGCATTTGAGTTTAGTTTCGTGCGTTTAGTAAATCGTCTATAACTTTCTAACCGTTGCGAATCTCGTGCATGCAAACCCACCATCGTGTTCCTCTCGTCGAGACGAATCCATAGCCACCAGAATCGTCGCAATCGGAGCTCGGACGAAGCCGTACGAGCCCTCCAAAGTTTCGCCGGAAATCGCATCCGCCACCGCCGGACCACCGTTATCCGCCGCCGGACCACCGCTTCTCCGACGCCGGTCCGCCGCTTATCCGCCGCCGGACTGTCATCGCCGCCGGTAAGCCTCCGCCGTCGCCGCCGGTGATCGTCGCCGGTGACTCGCCGGTGACTCGGTCAACTCGGCCGAGTCAACTCAGCGAGTCAACTCGGTTGACTCGGTAAACCGGTCGGTTGACTGGTTTGACCCGGTTTAAATTAATTTAGTTCGGTTAGGGTCGGTTAGGAATAAACCGGTCGGTTATGTCAAATTGATTTCTGGTCAAGGGTTGACCAGATTGACCTTTGACCAGCGAGTTGACTTTTCCGTAAACCTTGACCATAACCGTTTTCATCCGTTCGAAAGGCGTTCTGACTCAGAATTTCATCCTGGTTTCAGATTTGGAGTCTATTTTATCAGTGGGAGTTCATAGATACCACTTCTCTTCATTGCTAAGGTGAGGGCTACTCCGTTTAAATCCCGAGCTAGTTTAGTACTGCTATTATGAAAAGTTTAGTTTCGAAACATGATAATCTCTGTGAATCGAGTCTGTTTGAGTTTGTTTGAGAGTCTTGCGTGTTCATAATTGTTATTGATTGTTAAACCGGAACTAGGTTAATAGAGGATTCAACGGTTGTGTGAAATGATTGATGCTGAGAACTGTCATATATATATGTATATATATAGTTATATAGTAGGGACTATGTGATTGTGCGGGGGTTCGGAGATGTCTGAGCTATCGACGCAGCGGGTGTTTGTGCGGGGGTACAGAGACGTTTGTACTATCGACGCAGCGGGTGTTTGTGCGGGGGCCCAGAGACGTCTGAGCTAGCGACGCAGCGGGATTTGTGCGGGGGTACAGAGACGTTTGTACTATCGACGCAGCGGGTGGTTGTGCGGGGGTACAGAGACATACTGTACTAGCGACGCAGCGGTTATCTATATCCTTATGAGGAGATGCGTGGTGCAGAGAGTAGCTGTGTACTATAAGCGCATGGGTTGTAGTTGGATAGTTCTCTAGTCGCTTGTTGATTGTTATTTGTGGTGTAGACACCGTGTTTGTTTCATGCTAGAGCTAGGCTTACATAGTCGTAGTGCTATGTACTGAGTCAGTGGTTTGCGGTTTAGCATCCCATACCTCACTGAGCGACTCCCCTGTTGCTCACCCCTCTTTCTTTCCCCTTTCAGGTGAGACCGATGAGCAGGAGTGATCATATCGGACTAGTGCTACTATTTGGGCTCGTGGGCTTTATCGTTTATCGTTTTATCTTTTATCGTTATTGGGCCTTCAGGCCTTTGGACTTCTATCGTTTATGTTATTTCTTATTTCAGCCTTCGGGCTTATATTGTTATCGATATTTCAGATGTTTATTTTCGGGTTTGACTTTATGGTATTGTATTTGACTTTATGATATGACGTGGATTTTATTATCCGTATTATTATTATTATTTCCGCTGCGCTACTATTTATTTATCTCGAATTATTTTATCATTATTCGCCAGACGCGGTCGCGTCAGTTTTTTTCCTTCTCTTTTCGAATATGCAGGAGTTTCGATTCCATTAGACTCTTTGAGCTCTCTTTACTTCACAGCTTCAAACTCCACGGTCCAACCAGAGATGGTGATGAATTTTGATAACTCACCAGCCACGACGTCGTTTCATATCGACGGAAAATTCATGCAAAGAAACAGCTTTAGGGTTAGTGAACACGATCCGGTGCACAGCGAATCGCAAACTGTAGCGACAAGAGATTATATGGAGAATGACGAGGATGATCATGAGAACACTTTTGCTTATCCTCACCATCATGACTTGCCCTTGAACTGGTCGCCAGGTGCAGCGAATTTGGAGCAACAATTGAATAGTTTTTTGTGTTAGCGTGTCTGGCACGCAAGAAGCTGGAACGTTTGATGTTAGTATTGCAAACATTAATGTGGGATCTCCAAGAGGCAGGTGGTGTAAGGTTAAGGCAGCTTTTAAGATCCGAGAAGTCTGGAAACTCACAACTGCCAGAAAAAGATCAGGGAATGCTTGTAAGAACCCTTGTCTACTGTATTAGATTCAGAGGTTTAAGATGTGTATATTGTGTATGTGTGTGAGTTTTTATTCTTTCCTTATGAGTTGTGATAGAATAGGGTTAGTTAAATTGATCCCGTCCATTGAATGTTTCCAATGGTTTAATAAGTACTGGGGATTAGTCTTTGTGTATACCATGTTTGATATGTAAATCTCTACAAAAAAAAAAGACTATACTGTATATATAACCAAATCAGTTTACATGTTTTATATTTCAAGTATTTACTTAGCCCCTATATATAAATGGTTCTATAGCAGAGGGCTTGTCACTTGTAGCCTTTACATGCAATATTGTATTCAAAGGTTTCTTGAGGTGCACGATTTATATATAAGATATATTTATGTTTTTTTTTTCCTATTTGCCTATACCATATTTTAAAATTTATTTTGACAAAGTCAGTTTTCACCTGTTGTATATGTGTTTCGAGTTTATCCCCCAACAATGTGTAGAATCATTATCCTTTTGGCATATGCCAACATAAAAAGTATGTGAGTTTCATCTATTCCACGTTATAAAATGACTTCTCAAACAAGTATAAAAACAGCATTACAAGATATACCAAATCAACCAATTCCATGAGCTCTAAATCTTCAAAACATAATCAACTTTCAAATCAAATCCCCACTTACTATCTAAATTGAAAAGTTCTCTTTCACTTGGCTATAACATATTAGAAAATATTATGTTGGGTTTGGAATGACTATTCTATTGCCTTTGTGTTTCCCTTTATATTATGTGCATTTTTGCTTTTTCCTCGAACTGGTTGAGGAAGAAGACTATTGGCTTCCACATCACAACAAAAAGGTCTATAAGTAAGTGAAAACATTGGTGGCTTTTGTTTCATTACTTTTTTCTCTGTCTTCACGTGAACAAATTTGCTGAATCTGTGGCTTCTTCTACTTTCTTTTCTCTAATACAACACACACACGCACTCATAGTTATTTAAAAAAAAAAAAGATTCCAGAGATCCTGGTCGTGTGCACTGCCACTTGGCTCTCCACCTGACAATGATTTGGTAGATGTTTTGTTTTGTGTCATCAGTCTAGCAGAAAGGCCACAATCATTAACTGACCAAAAGTGCGGCTAAGGGCGTTTATGTCTTCTTATCACAATCAAACTGGTTTCGAAGAGTTTTTAAGGAGATCTTAAGCCTTTCTTGATGATTAACTCTTACCATACATACACACACAAAGAAACAAAAAAAGAACTAGCAATATTCCCATAGTTTCTCCATATTAATCTTCTTTGCCTTATAGTGATCAGTCCCCCCAAGAAAACAAAAGACCCTTTATTTTGCTCACAGTTTAGTTCTTGGCTGCTGTGGTTACAGAAAGTAGCTCTAAAAATAAAGGTTGGTTGGTTCCATTGATTTGATTGATCCAAGAGAGCTATGTTCTTGTACTTCATCTAATATGTCAATGTTGCTCTTCTCAAAATTTATCATAGAAATGGAAGAAGAGAAGGAGAGAGTTAGGTGTTGTAGTGATTGCAAAACCACCAAGACACCAATGTGGAGAGGTGGACCGTCTGGTCCCAAGGTCTCTTCTTTCTACTCTTCATTTACTTTTTTTTTTATATCAAGAGGAAATTGGATAGTTCAAGAAGTATTCTTAATTTGGTTTCCTTTTTGTTTTTGTGGTGAGATTCGCAGTCACTTTGCAATGCATGTGGGATCAGATTCATGAGACAGAGACGATCCGAGTTGTTGGGTATTCATAGCCACAAAGCCTACAAGAAGATAAACACATCGATAGTATCATCATATGGTGGCGTGTTTCTCAAGAAACGACGGAGCCTGAAGGAGGAAGAACAAGCTGCTCTTTGTTTACTCTTATTGTCTTGTAACTCTGTTCTCGCCTGAACTAAAAAAAAACAGAGTATCTCGCTAAAAAGACAGTTTTGCCCTTTGTTTTGTCTTATCCTTTTGGGCCATTCTTTTGAGTGGATATGATTTAAAATGCTGAAGTTGGGCCTGTTTTGTTTCAACAGAGCTGACCCATAGAGACCATTTGTCAAATCTAAAAAGTGAAAATTAAACCGGAGCATTTCGGTTTTGGTTTGGTACAGGAAGACTTAATTATTGATGTCAAAAGAAAAGGTTTAACTAGGCCTGGGCATAATATCCGGAACCCGAAATCCGAACCGAACCCGAACCGAAAAACCCGACCCGTTATCCGACCCGAAATGTAAAAACACCCGAACGGGTTTTGTAGGGTGGTATAAAAAATATCCGAATCCGAAGTGTTATTAACCGAACCCGAACGGGTAACCCGAAAAACCCGAAACTAATAGCTAATATAAATATTTTGAAATATATATATATAAGTATTTTAGTTATTAAATTTAATATTCGTGGTAATATGATATATAATAATAAATATTAACAATGTTAACAATATTAAAAATATTTTAAGTACACAATTAGTTATAAATAAGTAATTTATAATTTGTTCATTGGAATAACAAGTATACTCTCTATAATATAATGTATATTGTTTACAAATAATGTTTGTTTTCATGCTTGATTTAACATTTTATTGTTATTTTAGCAATTTTATGTATGATAGATTAATTTTTATTAATTTAGTTGTTTTTCTTTATGTTTTTCTTCAAGTTTTTGTTTTTTTACTTTGGTTATATCCGAACCGAACCGATATAACCCGAACCCGAAAGATATATGGTTACTTTATGGGTTTTAGGATGCAATATAATT
This sequence comes from Raphanus sativus, assembly GCF_000801105.2. Lineage (NCBI taxonomy): Eukaryota > Viridiplantae > Streptophyta > Magnoliopsida > Brassicales > Brassicaceae > Raphanus > Raphanus sativus. Next base: position 15,027,909 of record NC_079516.1, read on the forward strand.
TTTAACCGAACCCGAAGTGTTATTATCCGAACCCGACCCGTACTAATGAAATTTTACTATGGGACCTAGGAGCGTAAACCCGAAAACCCGAAAATCCGAAAAACCCGATCCGAACGCCAACGGGTACCCGAACGCCCATGCCTAGGTTTAACTATATAACTAAAAATGAAATGTATAAAAATCAAGAAAAAAATCTTTGAAACAGTGAAAACTCTGTTTGCGCGGGTTAAGTTCACCTGCTTCACCAACATATACCATAAGCAAACCAATAATATTTAGACACGTATGCGTGTGACTAACAGATCGACGTGTTCAATGAGCGGAAAAGCGTGCCAGTTTATATTACCAGAGGGAAATACACGGCGGGTAAAAGGTTCAAACGGCATGCATTCGTGTAGGCTGTTAGAAAACCAAGAGATTAATAAATCAAAAAGACAAGTAAATACATGTAATAAAACTAATTAAATTAAGAAATTATTTATGTATTACATAATAGAAGAACTCGTCTCCTCTCTCCTATGTCTCTCACTCTCTATCCAAACAATTAAAAAAAAAAGGTCCATAAAGAAGAAAAAAAAAGACAAGTTCCGGAAAACAACGCAGCATCGCCGTCGTCGTACCAAGAATCTTTAATTTTTTTTGGTATCTCAACCTTTGATTCTTCGAATTTATTCGGTTTTGGAATCGAGAAAGAAATGGATTCTGATTCATGGAGTGATCGTCTCGCATCGGCTTCACGAAGATACCAGCTCGATTTCTTGTCTCGATCTGGTGAGTTGAAAAAAAAAACACGATATTGTTATTTGTTTTATTTTTGAGATTTGATTTTTTTGTGGTATTAAATTAAATATACGAATTAGAATGACACGATATTGTTGTAAATTGTAATGGCATAGATGTTGATCTTTCTCTTGCTGATGTTGAAATTGCTTTTGTTTTTTTAAAGAAAAACAAAAAAAAATGGAGAAAAGTTTCCATCTTTGAGGCATTTGGTATGATGAATTTCTCAAAAGGTTGGAATCTTTGATTCTTGATTGAACAACAATAAAATACAAAATCTTGTTCGTTGGTAAAACGTCGTTTCATTACATGTCTCAATGTTCTTCTATCACATATCTCCATGTTCCTTCTAATCCCAATTTATATTTGTAACACGCAAGAATGGAAATCATTATTAGTATGCCTAATTATTTTTCTCAAGGTTCTGTTTTATTTTGTTTTTTGTAGTTGTGCCATCTTTAATTGTTTGCTTTTTGTTTTTGATCATAAACGTAGATAACTTCTTGGGGTTTGAGGAGGTAGAGGGAGAAGATGAGTTCAGGGAAGAGTATGCTTGCCCCTTCTGCTCTGACTACTTTGATATCGTCTCTCTCTGCTGCCACATAGACGAAGATCATCCCACTGAAACAATCAATGGGGTATAAGCACTTCTTCCAATACTATTGTGTATATATCAAAATCTAATTAATGTTTCATCACATGGTTCTGCCTAGATTAGGCAAACCACTGCTCTTTTGTTTAGTAGTTCCTCTTCTTCTTGGACATACAATTAGGGAAGTGAAAGTAGCCTAATAAATATGCGTCAGGAATAGGATTTTTCAGTGTTCTGAAAATCGGTATAGGCGGTGTTTGGTGCCCGCGTAGGCGGCAAATCGGTCTAGTCGTTAAAAAATCAGTTTGGGCACCCGCCTAATCGCTATAAAGCGCCTAGTTACCGTTTAACGATTTCTTGAACATTGAGAATTTTAGGAGAGTTGCTACAAGATGAAGATTTGTTTTTGACACACAGTTCTCCTTGTAGGTATGTCCCGTTTGTGCGGTGAAAGTGAGCTCTGATATGGTTGCTCATATAACTCTTCAACATGCAAATATGTTCAAGATATCCTTTTTTTTTAATCAAACCATCATTTTTATTTTATGTGATTTCCTTCAATGTATTTTTTGTTTCATTTCATTCCTTAACTAATAATATTACGTGACAACGAGAAAAAGAAAATCAAGAAGAGGCGGGGTTCAATCCATGTTATCAATCTTGAAGAGAGAGTTTCCTGATGGAAACTTCCAGAGCTTGTTTGAAGGATCTTCACGTGTTGTTGTACCTTCTTCTTCCTCCAGTATAGCTGCTGACCCTTTGCTGTCTTCCTTCATTTCTCCGATGGCGGATGGACTTTTCATTTCAGAGACGAGTTCTGCCAAAAAGACATCAAACCAGAGTTTGCCTGAACGGTATGGTATTGGTTTTCATCATCCTCAGATTGGCTTTTTCCTACATTCACTCTCTGATTGTTCTTGTATTGACTGGATATTTACAGGAGTGTTGAGAAGAAGTCGCTTTCTGCAGAGGATCACAGAGAAAAGTTGAAACAGAGCGAGTTCGTTCAAGGGGTTTTCTGCTCAATGATTCTTGATGATGATTTATAAAGGAGAGAAAAAAATAACTTTGTCTACAAGTATTATTAGATCATTCAACTGTTGGAACAAATTTAATGGAGTTGTTGTTTGTTTTCAACAAGTGATATGGTGGGATAACCAAGAATAATGTTAGAGAAGCTTTGTATTGAAGAGTCAAAAGAGATACATGAATAATGAGTATTATTTATCTTATTGAACACATTCTTTTCTTTGATGAACTCTTGGTTTGTCTGCAGACTGTAAGAAAACAACAACAGCAATGTATGGTATTTTGATCACTATATCTACACTGAGTTCTGTTCTTGAGATCCTAAATATATTTTCGGTTTACTCCAGTTTCTTACTTATGGGGTTTGTATATAATCTCTTAATATTTATAAATTCATAGCGCACATCCATTGCACTAAGCGCCCCTCCTTAGTGCAATGGAGGTCACTAGCCTAAGCCACTCGTCTTCTTGATCACGAGTTGGCCCCGTCCAGGTAAGTGATTTGCTTGTTGTATCCGCTTCTCTTTTTATACTATACTCTGCGAGTGCTTCCTTTTAAATGTAAACGATGTGGGACAATTTACACATCTCTCCGACTCTCACAAGCTTTAAACGGCAAAGATTCTTTCATGATATACACACACGGGCCGGATTCTAAAGGGCCTAGTTAAGTGTTTTAAGCCATTTTCTGGATACGAACCACTCGAACGTATCCAATATAACAGTATTTTGCTTATATTTTGGTTCGTGTTGTGGATTAAATGTCATCTTCGATCAACAAAACGCCATATATTACTTTGTTTTTGTTATCTTTGACTAAAGCTCTTGAGATCTGAAATTTCTTTGTTTGTAAGAATACAAATTGCAGATTTGCTCTGAAGATTCCTGTCTTTGACAGGATTTTACTGGAATATTGGAAAGCAGTGTCTTTCAGCAGAGGATAAACACAGAGAAAAGTTGAAACAGAGCGAGTTCATTCAAAGTATTTTCAGTTCTATCCTTCTTGATGGCGATTCATATAGGAGAACATTCCGGTAACTTTTGTACATTTATTAGATCATTCAGCGACTGATTATCATGTAACGAAGTTGTCATGAAAAAAAAAACAGATCAATGTTAAAGTGTTGTTGCCTAATGAAGAGACGAGACAACAAATAGGCTTTTTCCAAAATACAAAGAGATTTGAACTAAAAGATTGTAGGGCTTTACACCGAAGGGAGCCCTTCCAGAAATTCTCAGAGTCCAAGGTCAAAGCCCAAGATCAATGAGGGGGTTTTTGGAAATAGTTTTCAACCAGCAATAGACGCGCCTCGGTTAGTACCTCATATGCTGCGTCATTGCCCCAAGCGCAAAGATGCTTTTTAACTTGCGTAAGCCTCTTTGTTTTATAATCAAACAAAACCAAACTACTAGGAACATACTTCCGATGTGGGATTCTATAAGTAGCTTGCCAACATAAAAGACATTATATAATAAACATAAAAGAGGAGATCAGTATCATATAACTAGAGAATTGCAATAACGTTATCTAAGATACGACATCTTAAGTAAATTGCACGCTGCATCTAAATCTCTTCTTAGACTCTGCTTCGCGAGTCCTTCCCTTCTATCACCTTAACTGACCCATCATTCAAACCGACCGCAAACTGGTTTGGCTCTTGCGGGTGAGCGGCCACAACTAGAGGGGACAAGCATTTGTTCCTGTGAAAGCAAAGAGACTTGATATACAGACATACGTTTATAATTGTCTGGCTTCCTTTTAAGTCGATTTCGCAGATTCAAGACGACGGAATCTTAGATTAACGTAGAATTAAGAATCTAATGAAGTGTTGGATGAACACTTACCCTTGAGGCAAGCGGATGGAGAGATACGACATCGTCGAACACTCCAATGTTACCATCGCAGAAAGTGGTGTAGACCTCCATGATTCTTGATGATGATTTATATAGGAGAGAAAAAATAACTTTTACTAAAGAGAAAAAATAAATTTGTCTACGAGTATTAGATCATACAACTGTTGGAACAAATGTAATGGAGTTGTTGTTTATTTTCAACAAGTGATATGGTGGGAGGATAACCAAGAGTAATGTTAAGAGAGCTTTGTATTGAAGAGTCAAAAGAGATACATGAATAATGAGTATTACTTATCTTATTGAACACATCCTTTTCTTTGATGAACTCTTGGTTTGTCTGTAGACTGTAAGAAAACAAGTATTTTGATCATTATATCTAACACTGAGTTCTGTTCTTGATATCGTAAGTATATTTTCGGTTTACTCAAGTTTTTTGCTATGGGGTTTGTATATAATCTCTTACTGTTATAGTTCATAGCGCACATCCATAACTTATGTTAAGCAAACAAAGACTAAAGACTGATACGGATGGTAGGAGCCGCGCGAACGCAGGCTCCCTCTGCCACAAATAATAACGCAGGCTCTCCCACTTGGGGAGACTTTAGGCTAAGCGCCCTCTCCTTTGTATCCTCTCCTTTGTGCAATGGAGAGAGATCACTAGCCTAGGCCACTCATAATTTTGATTATGAGTTGACCCCGTCCAGGTAAGTGATTTGCTCGTTCTCTCCCCTTCTCTTTTTATACTATGCTTCGCGAGTCCTTCCCTGCAAACGTAAGCGATGTGGGACATCATCACAAGCTTTAAACAGCAACATTGTTAGGTGTTATATATACGGGCTGGACACTACAGGCCCAACTAAATGTGTGGTAACCGCCGTGGTTAAAAGCATATATGGATTGTATAGTTAGGGAATGTGTTTAAAGAAGATAAATTCTTTAAGAGCATAGAGATTGAACACACTATGGGAAGAAGTAGTTCACTAGAAAGTCCAAACAAATGTATATTTGGAGGCTGGAGATCAAATATATGGGAAGTGAGTTTTATATACTGGGTTCGAAAGTTATTCAACAATAACATCGAATACATACAAGAAGAAGAAGAAAGAAGAGAGAGGAAAGATGAATTTCAGCAGACCGAAGTTGGTTTTCCAAGTAAAAAAGATGACCTCTCTGATTACAAGTGTCTTGGGACGCAAGAAAACACTTGCAGGTGAAAACAGAGGAAGGGGAGATGATTCTCGGAAGAGACTACTGAAGCTAACGAGACCATTGGCTGCTGGTAAAGGCTAAACTCACTTCAGAAAAAGGATAGTTTTTTCTTTTTGGAAAGCCCAGGAGTTCGACTCAAGATACTCATCTCAGTGCAAAGACTGAAGATGGCGCTTGAGATTAATAGGGACCGTTGATCGGAATCTTAGATTAACTTAGAATTAAGAATCTAATGAAATGTTGGATAAACACTTACTTACCCTTGAGGCAAGTAGGCGGATGGAGAGATATGACATCTTAATCTATGAGTGTATGCGTCGAACACTCCAATGTTACCATCGCAGAAAGTGGTGTAGACCAACTGGCTGTTTCAGCTCCATGATTCTTGATGATGATTTATAAAGAGAGAAAAAATAACCTTGTCTACGAGTGTTATATCATTCAACTGTTGGAACAAATGTAATGGAGTTGTTGTTTAGTTTCAACAAGTGATATGGTGGAACCAAGAATAATATTAGAGAGTTTTGTATTGAAGAGATACATGAATAGTATTATTCATCTTATTGAACACATTCTTTTCTTTAATGAACACTTGGTTTGTCTGTAGACGGTAAGAAAACAACAACAGAAATGTATGTATTTGATCATATATCTGCATTGAGTTATGTATTTAAAAAATAAAACTGCATTGAGTTATGTTCTTGAGAGGATAAGTGTACTTTATGTTTACACTTCAAAGATACAGCAGGGCTATAAATGTTTAAAATTGAATGGTAGGAGCTGAGCGAACACAAGCTCCCTCTGCCACAAATAACGACGCAGGCTCTTCCCACTTGGGGAGACCTTAAGCTAAGCGCCCCTCCTTAGTGCAATGGAGGTCACTAGCCTAGGCCACTTGTCTTCTTGATCACGAGTCGACCCGTCCAGGTAAGTGATTTGCTCGTTGTGCATATAAGTACACTGAACGAACACCTGTAAGAAAACTAGCATATTGTAATGCTGAACAACACATTAAGACATAAGTCTAAATCATATTAACTTAACTATTTATTGTATCTGCATATTAGTAAAATAATATATTTATGGAAAATTAGTTGGAATGACATACAATTTACTAGAAATTACTAGAGTAACACACCAAAAAAAAAAAAAAAGGCTTCATCTGGACTCAAATGCCCCGTCGGTAAAAAAATATCAATTAAGATAAAATTCCCATTCCTATTACTTGACCAAAAAATGGTGAAATCTCTTTAAAAAAAACCAACCACGATATCTTTCTCTTCTGTAGTTCCAAGAACCCTAAATCCCAAAATTGTGAAATCCTCAAACTCTTGACTCTCTTTAGTTTTCATCATGATTTCTCATCGATTTCGTCATCTCCACACCCTAATCAACCACTAAAACCTTCGATTCACATAGGAGAAGTGAACCCGAAACCCAATCGACGAACCCTAAACCCCCTTTCTAAAATTTTCAGCTGCGTGAATCTTAAGGCTTTCATCCCTTACAATCTCCTCTCCACATCAATCAGTTTAATCCACCTATTTTTCCACCAAAGGTTAGTCTCTGTTAAACGATTTTTAATATTCAGTATCAAATGAATTCGATTTTCACACGACACAGAGTAGATAGAAGTGTTTTTCGTTTGTACATTTGTTGATATCAGTTGGGTATCGTCTGGGTCTAGGTCTTGGTCGTTTTTCTTCAGTCTTGGTTTGTAATACTTACTACATCTAACATTTCTTTTCAGATGGATGACTACATCAAACAGTGGAAAAAGATATCCAGCAAGACTTTATGAAGAGGGGAAATCTCCATTACAGCATCGAAGCATGAATCATAACTGTCACTTGGCTAATTTGCAGATGGTGAAAGAAGAAATTGGTTTAGATGCGTGGGAATCTATTAAAACATCATTTGTTGGAGTTATTCTGAAGCTGAAAGAGCTGAATTATACCTGGTCAGCCAAGGCGGTTCACCATTTACTTACAAACCAATTGGTGGTTAATAATATCCATGAGATATGGAGTGCTATAGAAGGTCAGGCAATAAGGTTTTCGCTATATGAGTTTGGTGATATTACAAGTTTAAATTGCGAGCCTTTCAACATAAATGAAGAGGTGGAGATTGATCATAAACCATTTTGGGAAAAGCTTGGTGTTTCTCCTTCACATGGTCATATGCTTTCTGAGTTGCGGTTGTTGTTCACTAAAGTTAGGAATTGGACGTTTGAGGAGAGAAGAATGTTTGGTTTACTATGTGTCTTGTCTGTTGGAGTACTTGGCATCTCTCCAGGCAGTAGAATTCCTTTGGATCAAGCAAAGAGAGTCCTAGACATAGAAGCATTTGATAGATACCCTTGGGGGCGTGTGGGATTTTCTAGCCTGGTAAATTCAGTGAAAATTGTTTCATATGAAGAAATGAACAAGTATACAATGTATTATTCTGAAAGTTTGTTGTTTGTAAATGTAGAAAGTATAAGTATGCCATAACATGAAAACAAAAATCTGCCAAATTTTAAAAAGTCTACGAGATAAATCTGTATGCTAGTACAAAATTTTCGACATATTAGAAAATCTGCTGTTATAGGATACAAATCTGCCACTAAAAGTCTACCAACGTAAAATAAATCTGCGAGTGCAATCAAATCTGCCATCATGTGAGGTATACTTTTTCTGAAAGTATGTGATGATATTAAGTTTGCGATACTAAGTCTTCGGTAAAAAATAAATCTGCGACGGTTTATTAAATCTGCCATCAAGTATTGCAGTTTTTTCACAGCAGATTTATTTTACTGTTTCGTTAAAAAAAAAGAAAAATTTGATGACATGCAGTAAAAAAAAAACTGTAAATTTTTTTTTTTAACAAAGAAAATAAGGGTAGTTTAGGCATAAAAAACATTCTAGTAAATTAAAAAAAATCTATGTTATTCTAGTGATAATAACATAATTTCACGTTATTTTAGTAATCTTCCCTATATTTATTCTATATAACTTACTTAGTATATTGAGTAAATGTTTGAATATCTTTTTTTTATTTTTGTTTAGAAGAATTATTGCAACTTTTGGGTACACCGATCCTACTGAGCTTGAGATAAGCAAATCGAAAAGAGGAACTGAAGAAAGCTAAAGAGTCACTGGTTTCAGAACTTGCCGATGAACGCTGCTTCCCAAACTAGAGTCTGAAGCAAAATGTCTAGTTTCAACGAATGCTGAGACAAAAGCAGTATTATCGGAGCTGAAAGAAACCTGCATATACATCTTGTCCAAGGAATAGGGTGAGAGATATCTTGGTTAGTACATATGAACTAGTCAGGACTTGTAGAGACTAGGGTTCTGTGACTAGTTCAAGTTTTTTCGTGTAGCTCAAGTCACTAGTTGACCTCTTCCACACTTATCAAAGACATAAACACAACTGTAGAGGCAAGTGGGTTAACAATATTAGTTTAGTTTAAATTTGATTTAGACTTTCTTTATATATTTTTTAAACCACATAGATAAAACTATCTTTAAGAAACTAACATATATTTAATATAAATTAGTTTGGAACAATAATTCAAAGTGTATAATTATAGAAGTCATTTTCTACGTGTATCCCTTATTTTAATTTTTATGATGATTAATTACATAGATAAACTTAATAAATTAAAATATTATATCTAACTCTTACTATCAAAATTTTTTAATTGTTTTTAATTTTTGTTTCGTTTCTATATTATTTCTAACTAACATATATGTACCATTTAAATATTAATTGAATGAACAATGATAAATTTTATAAACAAAAATATATACTATACATATTATAATTTAAAATAAAAAGTTCCCAAAAACAAATGTTGATATCAAAATTATATATTTACTTTAAAAATAATCTTAAATAATTTTATATACATATGTATTGTTTGAACAAGTTTTATTGATATACTGAAGTACAAATAGAGTTAAAGAATCGTATACAACACAAGAAAATACAATTTATTACATAAGCAGAAATATGAGACATATTATATATATTTTAAAACTAATAAAAATATTGTCTTGTATATTAAGCTGTTTTCTTATATGAATTTACATAAACTTATTAAACTATATTTCGAAATCTAAAAAACAATCAACTAGATGCAACTAATTAAATTAATCAAAATTTTATTCTGATAAAAATAAAAAAGGTTATTGTTGATTTTAGAAAATTATATTCAATATAATATACCTAAATAATTATCAACCTGATTAAATATTATATATCCAAAATCACATGCCTAATTAAAGTGACATATTATTATTTATAAATAATCATACATACAAATTACATAATAAATAAAAATTTACATATTAACTAATTCTAATAATATATTTGTTTTGTAAATATTTATACCCGTGTATGAGCACGGAAAAATCACCTAGTTTCTAATTAAAGACACATCTGGTAAAGTTTTCTGTTATAGTAAATTTAAGAAAGGTGACTACGATATCGAAACATGTCAGTTGCATGACATGATGAGAGAAGTTTGTTTACGCAAAGCTGAAGAAGAGAATTTCGTACAAACCATTGACACATCAACTGCAAATTCGAAATCTACTTTTTATTCTCGCAGACTTGTTGTTGGACGTCAGCCTGCTTATACATTTGATGTGGATAAAGAGGTGAAGAATCGAAGCCTTAGAACTCTCTTGTTTCTCGAGAGCAAAGGAGTGACAGCAACAAGTTTATTGTTTACAAGTCATAAGCTGATGAGAGTGTTAGATCTCTCTTATATGTGCTTTCAATGGGGGAAGGTACCCACAAGCATCGGGAAGCTCATCCACTTGAGATATTTGAGTTTGAGAGATGCACGTGTAATTCAACTTCCTTTTTCTATGCGGAATCTGAAGAAGTTGCTCTATTTAAACCTAGATATATCATTAGGTGGAGTTTACATTCCCAATATCTTTAATGAGATGCGAGAATTGATATTCTTGTCTTTTCCCAAGGGATTACATGATGAGACAAATTTGGAATTGGGAAATCTGGTCAAGCTGGAGACGTTGAAGAATTTCAACACAAAACATGGGAGAGTGACGGATCTAGAGGGTAAGACACGGCTCAGATCCCTCTCTTTCAATATTACAGACAAGGGCTATACCATTAAGACTCTATCTTCATCTCTACGTGAAATGAGATGCTTGGAGAGTCTTACTATATATCATTACAAGTTGTATACTCGCACGAATGATGATGATGAAGAAGGATTTGTTTGGGATTTTGTTAATCTCAAACAGCTGTGGTTGGAGAAGATATATATGCCAAGGTTACCTGATGCGCAACATTTTCCTTCTCAACTCTTAACTATATTTCTAAGTGATTGTTATTTGGAGAAGGATCCAATGACGATTCTAGAGAAATTGCTTCATTTGAAAGAGATTAGTTTACATTTTCGATCTTTCAGTGGGAAAAGAATGGTTTGCTCGAGGGATGGGTTTCCTCAATTGCATAAGCTAGAATTTATTGGATTGGAGGAGTGGGAAGAGTGGATAGTAGAAGAAGGCTCCATGCCCCTTCTTCATAATCTCAAAATTGGCTATTGTCCAAAGTTAAAGGAGCTTCCTGATGGACTGCGATTCATCACTTCTTTGAAGAGTCTGATCCTTTTTGAAATGGCAAATGAACAGAAGAAAAGACTGTCGAAAGGAGGAGAAGATTATTACAAAGTCCAACACATTCCTTCTGTTATATTCTATGATTGATCTCGGCAACAGTGAGTCAGACAACAGCTCAAGGAGACGAGACTCTCAGCAATTACGGGCTATCAGGTATATATATTATCTAGGAATGAACTTCTCGGCAACCTCTTTGGTTTGCATGAACTACACTTTAGTTAGATTATTGTAATTTGTTGGAATGTCTCTGATGATGTGTTTTACCCATTGGTTTTGATATAGTGGCAAACAGAGTATATTTTACAAGTGAAACATACTGGCACACTGACGCGGTGAAGCTGTTCGACGGAAGTGTCTAACTGAGACACTTGATCTCCTGCACTGCTTTAAGTTTGCCTATTATTAGTATTCTCTTTACATTTTCTTGTATTTGTTCTTCTTAAAGATTTTAACAACATATCGATTTTTTTTTTTTTTGAGATTTTTCATTTTGTTTTTGTAACTCGAAAATTTACATGCCTTTGTACAAAGATTTATGGATTGATTTCCACAGAATAGTTGTTTTTTCAGTAAATATTATTTGGATTATGAACTCATGAATCCTCCTCTCCTCTGGTGTTTGAGCAACAGATATATGGCTGAGACACTGTTTTGTCTGTAGCCGAGAAACTACGTGACCTTCTTGCCAATGGGTGTAGTATGTATAAAACTATCTTCATCTCTCAGTAAAAAAAATATATGTATTTTGATCATTATATCTACACTGAGTTCTGTTCTTGATTCTTACTATGGGGTTTGTATATAATCTCTTAATATTATAATTCATAGCGCACATCCATAGCTTATGTTAAGCAAATATTTAAAGACTGATAAGGATGGTAGGAGCCGCGCGGACGCAGGCTCCCTCTGCCACAAATAATGACGCAGGCTCTCCCACTTGGGGAGACCTTAAAGCTAAGCACCCCTCCTTAGTGCAATGGAGGTCACTAGCCTAGGCCACTCGCCTTCTTGATTACGTGTTGACCCCGTCCAGGTAAGTGATTTGCTTGTGCTCTCCCCTTCTCCTTTTATACTCTTCTTAGCAAGTCCTTCCCTTTAAGTGAAACCGATGTGGGACTTTCACACATCTCTTATTCACGAGCTTTAGAGACGGCAAATTGTTGGGTTTTACACACATGGGCCGGACGCTAAAGGCCCAAGTTAAGTATTTGGTAAACTACTCTTGGTTAAGAGCATACATGCCAAATTGAACCTAGAATGCTAGCTTTTAACTATCAACCATCCAAACGTTCCTTGCAAAATTGAAACGATTGAATCTGATTTGTATTTTTTACTTACATAGTCATGAAGCCGTAAGAACATTTAGGTTCAACTATAAACGGAAAGTATGCATTACAAGATTAGCATGCAAACAATCTGCATGGACTATATAAGTAACCCAACATTAATCCAAATGTACCTAAGAGAAGGATTCAAGAAACACTAAAAAAGAAATTAGATTAGCTATGGTATGCCTGCAATAATGTTTACACTTCAAAGATCAGCAGGGCTATGGTATGAACGCGGCTGCTATACACACGAGCAAGGCCCCTCTAACTTAAGTGTTTGAAGCCCTTTTCTTTTACATTTCTGGATACGCACCACTCTGACTTATCCCTCCCATACAGTATTTTGTTTCGTATAGTGGATCAAATGTTATATTCGATCAACAAAACGCCACATATTAATTTGTTTTTGTGATCTTTAATGAAATTTTGCTGATCCCTACGTTACCAAAACTACCCAAAGTTCTTGAAGTCTGAACTTTATTTGTTTGTGAGAGAGAATACAAACTGCAGATTTGCTCTGATGATTCTTGTCTTGACATGATTTTACAGGAATGTTGTTATGCAGTGTCTTTCAGCAGAGTATAAAGCAGAGAAAAGTTGAAACAGAGCGAGTTTATGGACTTTCAGTTCCACCATTCTCGATGGCAATAATTTATAAAGAAGAATATTCTTGTAATTTCGGTACATTTGTTAGATCATTCAGCGATTGATTATCATGCAACAGAGTGGTTAAAGAGATGCGTAATGAAGAGACCAGAGAAAACAATAAGGCTTTCCAAAATACATGAAAAAATTTGAACTAAAAGATTGCAGGGCTTTACCCACGAAGGGAGCCCTTCCAAAAATTCTCAGAGTCATAGGTCAAAGCCCAAGATCAATGAGGGGGTTTGGAAATAGTTTTCAACCAGCAATAGACGCGCCTCGGCTAGTACCTCATTAGCTGCGTCATTGCCCCAAGCGCAAAGATGCTTTTTAACTTGCGTAAGCCTCTTAGTTTTATAGTCAAACAAAACCAAACTACTCTGATTTATCTCTCCCATAATATTTGTTCATATTTTGTTTCGTATAATGGGATCAATGTTATATTTGATCAACAAAACGCCACATATCACTTTGTTTTTGTGATCTTTAATGAAATTTTGCTGATCCCTGCGTTACAAAAACTACCTAAAGTTCTTGAGGTCTGAGCTTTATGTGTGTTGTGAGAACACGAACTGCAGATTTGCTGTGATGATTCTTGTCTTGACAGGATTTTACAGGAATGTTGTTAAGCAGTGTCTTTCAGCAGAGTATAAACACAGAGAAAAACAGAGCGAGTTTATTCAAAGGACTTTCAGTTCCACCATTCTTGATGGCAATTTACAAAGAAGAATATTCTTGTAGTTTCGGTACGTTTGTTAAGATCATTCAGCGATTGATTATCATGTTACGGAGTTTTTAAAGAGCTGCATAATGAAGAGATAAGAGAAAACAACAAGGCTTTCCAAAATACATGGAAATTTGAACTAAAAGATTGTAGGGTTTTACCCCGAAGAGAGCCCTTCCAGAAGAAATTCTCAGAGTCCTAGGTCAAAGCCCAAGATCAGTGAGTGCGTAAGCCTCTTAGTTTTATAGTCAAACAAAACCAACCTACTTGGAACATCTTTCCGATGTGGGATATTAGAAGTAGCTTGACCTACCCCAAAGCTATTACTATAAACTTTCATCCTGAGTTATACAATACTATAAACTACCTTTTTTCCGAAAAGAAAACAATTTAACATACAATCTCTGAATAACTTGTTAAGAAAGGAAGTAGAGAATTGCAATGCAAAACTAATATACTTTAAAACTAAGAATGGATGGTAGGAGCCGCGCGAACGCAGGCTCCCTCTGCCACAAATAATGACGCAGGCTCTCCCACTTGGGGAGACCTTAGGCTAGCGCCCTCTCCTTTGTATCCTCTCCTTTGTGCAATGGAGAGAGATCACTAGCCTAGGCCACTCATAATTTTGATTATGAGTTGACCCCGTCCAGGTAAGTGATTTGCTCGTTCTCTCCCCTTCTCTTTTTATACTATGCTTCGCGAGTCCTTCCCTGCAAACGTAAGCGATGTGGGACATCATCACAAGCTTTAAACAGCAACATTGTTAGGTGTTATATATACGGGCTGGACACTACAGGCCCAACTAAATGTGTGGTAACCGCCGTGGTTAAAAGCATATATGGATTGTATAGTTAGGGAATGTGTTTAAAGAAGATAAATTCTTTAAGAGCATAGAGATTGAACACACTATGGGAAGAAGTAGTTCACTAGAAAGTCCAAACAAATGTATATTTGGAGGCTGGAGATCAAATATATGGGAAGTGGGTTTTCTATACTGGGTTCGAAAGCTATTCAACAACAACATCGAATACATACAAGTGTCTTGGGACGCAAGAAAACACTTGCAGGTGAAAACAGAGGAAGGCGAGATGATTCTGCAGAAGATACTACTGAAACTGATGAGACCATAGCTGCTGGTAAAGCTAAACCCACTTCAGAAAAAGGATAGTTTTTTTCTGGAAAGCGCTGGAGTTCGACTCAAGATACTCATCTCAGTGCATAGATTGAAGACGGCGCTTGAGATGTATAGGGTCCGTTGATCGGAATCTTAGATTAACTTAGAATTAAGAATCTAATGAAATGTTGGATAAACACTTACTTACCCTTGAGGCAAGTAGGCGGATGGAGAGATATGACATCTTAATCTATGAGTGTATGCGTCGAACACTCCAATGTTACCATCGCAGAAAGTGGTGTAGACCAACTGGCTGTTTCAGCTCCATGATTCTTGATGATGATTTATAAAGAGAGAAAAAATAACCTTGTCTACGAGTGTTATATCATTCAACTGTTGGAACAAATGTAATGGAGTTGTTGTTTAGTTTCAACAAGTGATATGGTGGAACCAAGAATAATATTAGAGAGTTTTGTATTGAAGAGATACATGAATAGTATTATTCATCTTATTGAACACATTCTTTTCTTTAATGAACACTTGGTTTGTCTGTAGACGGTAAGAAAACAACAACAGAAATGTATGTATTTGATCATATATCTGCATTGAGTTATGTATTTAAAAAATAAAACTGCATTGAGTTATGTTCTTGAGAGGATAAGTGTACTTTATGTTTACACTTCAAAGATACAAGGGCTATAAATGTTTAAAATTGAATGGTAGGAGCCGAGCGTCCCTCTGCCACAAATAACGACGCAGGCTCTTCCCACTTGGGGAGACCTTAAGCTAAGCGCCCCTCCTTAGTGCAATGGAGGTCACTAGCCTAGGCCACTTGTCTTCTTGATCACGAGTCGACCCGTCCAGGTAAGTGATTTGCTCGTTGTGCATATAAGTACACTGAACGAACACCTGTAAGAAAACTAGCATATTGTAATGCTGAACAACACATTAAGACATAAGTCTAAATCATATTAACTTAACTATTTATTGTATCTGCATATTAGTAAAATAATATATTTATTCTATATAACTTACTTAGTATATTGAGTAAATGTTTGAATATCTTTTTTTATTGTTGTTTAGAAGAATTATTGCAACTTTTGGGTACACCGATCCTACTGAGCTTGAGATAAGCAAATCGAAAAGAGGAACTGAAGAAAGCTAAAGAGTCACTGGTTTCAGAACTTGCCGATGAACGCTGCTTCCCAAACTAGAGTCTGAAGCAAAATGTCTAGTTTCAACGAATGCTGAGACAAAAGCAGTATTATCGGAGCTGAAAGAAACCTGCATATACATCTTGTCCAAGGAATAGGGTGAGAGATATCTTGGTTAGTACATATGAACTAGTCAGGACTTGTAGAGACTAGGGTTTTGTGACTAGTTCAAGTTTTTTCGTGTAGCTCAAGTCACTAGTTGACCTCTTCCACACTTATCAAAGACATAAACACAACTGTAGAGGCAAGTGGGTTAACAATATTAGTTTAGTTTATTCTCGTGGGTGTCCACCACTGCCAAATTATTCAAATGTCAACGTGATTACCACCACTTGTAATAGGAACAGATCTTCAGCTGCGTTTTGACTAAAACACATTTACAAATTTTTCGTTATAGAGATCAGTTGGACGAAAGCGATCTGCAAGAGGTGATTTTTACTTTTTTTTCTATATTTCATCTCAATTGTTCATATCACTCGTAGATTACAAAATGGTATATACATTATCTACGCTAGAATTTGGAGAAAAAAATATTGCTCTTGTGTGATTATTGATTACTTATTTCATGATTGAGCAGGAGACTTATGGCTGAGCTGGCAGTGGCAGTGGCACTTTTACCATTTGCACTCGAGAGGCTTTGGAGCCTACTTGTCCAAGAAACTGGGCAATTTGAAGGAGTTGAAGAGCAGTCCGAGGAATTGAAAAATGACATGGATACGTTAAGGTGCTTTTTGAAAGATGCGGAGGCCAAGAAACATGCAAGTGAAATGGTGAGAAAAATAATCAAAGATATCAAAGAAATTGTTTTGGATGCAGAAGATATCGTCGAAACCTATCTTCTGAAGAAAGAACTCGGAGAATCAAGCAGCAGCAGCGTGAAAAGATTTGCATATGTTACTGTAAAACGCATGGGGCTAGGGTTTGACATGAAAACCATAAGCAAGAGGATCATCTTGTTGGGTATATGCAGGCTCTACAGGTAAGAGAAAGAGACATGAGACGAACGTTTTCTAGAGATGAAGAAGACCATCTTGTTGGGTTGGAGAGAAATGTTGAGAGATTGGTTGGATTTTTGTTGGAGGAGGATAGCCGTCAAGTATTTGCCATAACCGGGATGGGAGGTCTTGGTAAAACCACATTGGCAAGACAAGTCTATAATCATGAGAAGATAAAAAGTCATTTTCCAGGATTGGCGTGGGTTTGTGTTTCCCAACAGTTTGAAAGGAAGTGTGTGTGGCAGACAATCCTGCAACAACTCAGGCCAGAATGTGATGTGTCAAGGATGATGGAAGGCGAACTCCAGGAGAAGATTGTTGGAGTGTTTGAAACACAAAAGGCTTTGATCGTCATTGATGATATGTGGAAAGAAGGAGACTGGGACCTAATCAAACATGTGTTTCTGCCGAAAAAAGGTGAACATCCTTATGTTACATACATTAAGCTGTGTTTTAAAAAACTCAAAATTTGATCATGAAAACATTATGAAATATAAATGTGTTGCAGGATGGATGGTATTACTTACTTCCCGCAATGAGAAAGTGGCATTACATGCAGATAAACAATGTGCCCCCTTCAAACCAGAATGCCTAACTTTTGAAGAAAGTTGGGATCTTTTTCAAAGGATAGCATCCCCTAGTCTATATTTGAGGAGTGATTTTGCCACATGTCTTTTTCAGATTCAATTTCACCAAAAAATTGTGACATGGCTACTAAATTTGATGACATGGCATATGGTAAAATATGACATGGACAACTACATTTAATATTAATTTACATTTTTGGTAAATTTTTTAGAATATAGTAATAACTCATACATTACATTTATGTTGATTTATATTTTTGGTAAAGTTTTAGAGTATGGTAATAACGCATAGATCCTCATTAAAATAAATATATACAAACATGAAAATTACTAATTTCGAAATCTTATTTAATTATATTTTATAACTATAAATTTTTTATTATCTAAAATTTTCATAATTTTTCTACAATTGTTTTAAAAATTATAAAAAACTTAAATATAAAACTATTAGTTTCTTATATTTCTACAAATTTTATAAATATTGTTTAGTTTTAATTTTTATAATTATTAATTTTATATCAATTCTATTAATTATATATAATTTGATTTAATATATTTAACCAAATAAATAGATTAAAATTTATCTAATATTATAATTTTAAATATATACATGTATTTTAAATATGATTTTAAAAATTGTTTTTATCTTAATTTTATATTTAATTAAATCAAATTTATTTTGAAATAATGGTTAAAATAAAATCTACAGTACTAATAAATTTTTGTTATAAAATCTCTATAATGTTATTTGAGAAATTAGTTTTCTGTGTGTAGCGTTCACGTTAACTCTCACTATGGATAATTACATAGATATCATTAATGAATTAAAAATATTAAATCCAATTTCCATTATCAACTTTTCTATTTTTTTAATATTATTTCCAAAAACATATAATAAAAGAAAACATTTATCAAAGAAACATTTATTATTTTAGAAACGAAAATTAATATTATGTATTCATAAAATGGAAAATTTCCCAAAAAAATAATATTGGATTAAAAATAATTTCTTTCTTTTAAAATATAATCTTAAATAACATAATATGTATATTAAGTTATATAATTATTTTCTTTATCAACCTATTTTCTCATATGATTAAAAGATCAAGATAGCACCAAACCAAGTTTTTATCACAAAATAGCATCACAAAGAGTAAAATGACCAAATGAAGTTTTATTGAAGGGTAAATATGTATTTATAACTTTTGGGTTAATTAATCTAAGACTTAGGGTTTAAAGTTAAGGGGTTGAGTTTTAGGAATGTGTTGAAATATTTAAAAACAAAAAGTAAATATTAAATTTTTCAAAACAAAAATATGCTATTTTGGTTATTTTATTTTTTGATTGCTATTTTTGTGACAAAAACTTTAAAAGTGCTTTTGAGAGAATTGCCCTATTTTTAATGAGCTAAAAATATTTTAGAATTAATAGTACAGAGATTTTTTTATTTATATTTTCAAAATATTTTTTTTTAATTTTAAATTTGATTTAGACTTTCTTTATATATTTTTTAAACCACATAGATAAAACTATCTTTAAGAAACTAACATATATTTAATATAAATTAGTTTGGAACAATAATTCAAAGTGTATAATTATAGAAGTCATTTTCTACGTGTATCCCTTATTTTAATTTTTATGATGATTAATTACATAGATAAACTTAATAAATTAAAATATTATATCTAACTCTTACTATCAAATTTTTTTAATTGTTTTTAATTTTTGTTTCGTTTCTATATTATTTCTAACTAACATATATGTACCATTTAAATATTAATTGAATGAACAATGATAAATTTTATAAACAAAAATATATACTATACATATTATAATTTAAAATAAAAAGTTCCCAAAAACAAATGTTGATATCAAAATTATATATTTACTTTAAAAATAATCTTAAATAATTTTATATACATATGTATTGTTTGAACAAGTTTTATTGATATACTGAAGTACAAATAGAGTTAAAGAATCGTATACAACACAAGAAAATACAATTTATTACATAAGCAGAAATATGAGACATATTATATATATTTTAAAACTAATAAAAATATTGTCTTGTATATTAAGCTGTTTTCTTATATGAATTTACATAAACTTATTAAACTATATTTCGAAATCTAAAAAACAATCAACTAGATGCAACTAATTAAATTAATCAAAATTTTATTCTGATAAAAATAAAAAAGGTTATTGTTGATTTTAGAAAATTATATTCAATATAATATACCTAAATAATTATCAACCTGATTAAATATTATATATCCAAAATCACATGCCTAATTAAAGTGACATATTATTATTTATAAATAATCATACATACAAATTACATAATAAATAAAAATTAAAATACATATTAACTAATTCTAATAATATATTTGTTTTGTAAATATTTATACCCGTGTATGAGCACGGAAAAATCACCTAGTTTCCAATTAAAGACACATCTGGTAAAGTTTTCTGTTATAGTAAATTTAAGAAAGGTGACTACGATATCGAAACATGTCAGTTGCATGACATGATGAGAGAAGTTTGTTTACGCAAAGCTGAAGAAGAGAATTTCGTACAAACCATTGACACATCAACTGCAAATTCGAAATCTACTTTTTATTCTCGCAGACTTGTTGTTGGACGTCAGCCTGCTTATACATTTGATGTGGATAAAGAGGTGAAGAATCGAAGCCTTAGAACTCTCTTGTTTCTCGAGAGCAAAGGAGTGACAGCAACAAGTTTATTGTTTACAAGTCATAAGCTGATGAGAGTGTTAGATCTCTCTTATATGTGCTTTCAATGGGGGAAGGTACCCACAAGCATCGGGAAGCTCATCCACTTGAGATATTTGAGTTTGAGAGATGCACGTGTAATTCAACTGCCTTCTTCAATTCTTGTCTTTTCCCAAGGGATTACATGATGAGACAAAGTTGGAATTGGGGAATCTTGTCAAGCTGGAGACGTTGAAGAATTTCAACACAAAACATGGGAGAGTGACGGATCTAGAGGGTATGACACGGCTCAGATCCCTCTCTATCAATATTACAGAGGAGGGCTATACCATTAAGACTCTATCTTCATCTCTACGTGAAATGAGATGCTTGGAGAGTCTTACTATATATCATTACAAGTTGTATACTCGCACGAATGATGATGATGAAGAAGGATTTGTTTGGGATTTTGTTAATCTCAAACAGCTGTGGTTGGAGAAGATATATATGCCAAGGTTACCTGATGCGCAACATTTTCCTTCTCAACTCTTAACTATATCTCTAAGTGATTGTTATTTGGAGAAGGATCCAATGACGATTCTAGAGAAATTGCTTCATTTGAAAGAGATTAGTTTACATTTTCGATCTTTCAGTGGGAAAAGAATGGTTTGCTCGAGGGATGGGTTTCGTCAATTGCATAAGCTAGAATTTATTGGATTAGAGGAGTGGGAAGAGTGGATAGTAGAAGAAGGCTCCATGCCCCTTCTTCATACTCTCAGAATTGGCTATTGTCCAAAGTTAAAGGAGCTTCCTGATGGACTGCGATTCATCACTTCTTTGAAGAGTCTGACCTGTTTTGATGACACGAAAAAGGGATGGGAGAAGAGACTGTCGAAAGGAGGAAAAGATTATTACAAAGTACAACACATTCCTTCTGTTATATTCTATAATATATGATTGATCTCGGCAACAGTGAGTCAGACAACAGCTGAAGGAGACGAGACTCTCAGCAATTACGGGCTATCAGGTATATATATTATCTAGGAATGAACTTCTCGGCAACCTCTTTGGTTTGCATGAACTACACTTTAGTTAGATTATTGTAATTTGTTGGAATGTCTCTGATGATGTGTTTTACCCATTGGTTTTGATATAGTGGCAAACAGAGTATATTTTACAAGTGAAACATACTGGCACACTGACGCGGTGAAGCTGTTCGACGGAAGTGTCTAACTGAGACACTTGATCTCCTGCACTGCTTTAAGTTTGCCTATTATTAGTATTCTCTTTACATTTTCTTGTATTTGTTCTTCTTAAAGATTTTAACAACATATCGATTTTTTTTTTTTTTGAGATTTTTCATTTTGTTTTTGTAACTCGAAAATTTACATGCCTTTGTACAAAGATTTATGGATTGATTTCCACAGAATAGTTGTTTTTTTTTCAGTAAATATTATTTGGATTATGAACTCATGAATCCTCCTCTCCTCTGGTGTTTGAGCAACAGATATATGGCTGAGACACTGTTTTGTCTGTAGCCGAGAAACTACGTGACCTTCTTGCCAATGGGTGTAGTATGTATAAAACTATCTTCATCTCTCAGTAAAAAAAAATCCCACAGTTGGAGAATCTTACTGTATATGATCGAGTCTTGTTGCTTATTAGCTTCGGAGGAAGAGAGTCCAAAAAATTCCTCCAGTATAGCTGCTGACCCTTTGTTGTCTTCCTTTATTTCTCCAATGGCGGATGGACTTTTCATTTCAGAGACGAGTTCTGCCAAAAAGACATCAAACCAGAGTTTGCCTGAACGGTATGGTATTGGTTTTCATCATCCTCAGATTGGCTTTTTCCTACATTCACTCTCTGATTGTTCTTGTATTGACTGGATATTTACAGGAGTGTTGAGAAGAAGTCGCTTTCTGCAGAGGATCACAGAGAAAAGTTGAAACAGAGCGAGTTCGTCCAAGGAGTTTTCTGCTCCATGATTCTTGATGATGATTTATAAAGGAAGAGATAAAATAAATAACGTTGTCTACGAGTATTAGATCATTCATCTGTTGGAACAAATGTAATGGAGTTGTTGTTTATTTTCAACAAGTGATATGGTGGGAGGATAACCAAGAATAATGTTAGAGAAGCTTTGTATTGAAAGAGTCAAAAGAGATACATGAATAATGAGTATTATTTATCTTATTGAACACATTTTTTCTTTGATGAACTCTTGGTTTGTCTGCAGACTGTAAGAAAACAACAACAGCAATGTATGGTATTTTGATCATTATATCTACACTGAGTTCTGTTCTTGATTCTTACTATGGGGTTTGTATATAATCTCTTAATATTATAATTCATAGCGCACATCCATAGCTTATGTTAAGCAAATATTTAGAGACCGATAAGGATGGTAGGAGCCGCGCGGACGCAGGCTCCCTCTGCCACAAATAATGACGCAGGCTCTCCCACTTGGGGAGACCTTAAGCTAAGCACCCCTCCTTAGTGCAATGGAGGTCACTAGCCTAGGCCACTCGCCTTCTTGATTACAAGTTGACCCCGTCCAGGTAAGTGATTTGCTTGTGCTCTCCCCTTCTCCTTTTATACTCTTCTTAGCAAGTCCTTCCCTTTAAGTGAAACCAATGTGGGACTTTCACACATCTCTTATTCACGAGCTTTAGAGACGGCAAATTGTTGGGTTTTACACACATGGGCCGGACGCTAAAGGCCCAAGTTAAGTATTTGGTAAACTACTCTTGGTTAAGAGCATACATGCCAAATTGAACCTAGAATGCTAGCTTTTAACTATCAACCATCCAAACGTTCCTTGCAAAATTGAAACGATTGAATCTGATTTGTATTTTTTACTTACATAGTCATGAAGCCGTAAGAACATTTAGGTTCAACTATAAACGGAAAGTATGCATTACAAGATTAGCATGCAAACAATCTGCATGGACTATATAAGTAACCCAACATTAATCCAAATGTACCTAAGAGAAGGATTCAAGAAACACTAAAAAAGAAATTAGATTAGCTATGGTATGCCTGCAATAATGTTTACACTTCAAAGATCAGCAGGGCTATGGTATGAACGCGGCTGCTATACACACGAGCAAGGCCCCTCTAACTTAAGTGTTTGAAGCCCTTTTCTTTTACATTTCTGGATACGCACCACTCTGACTTATCCCTCCCATACAGTATTTTGTTTCGTATAGTGGATCAAATGTTATATTCGATCAACAAAACGCCACATATTAATTTGTTTTTGTGATCTTTAATGAAATTTTGCTGATCCCTACGTTACCAAAACTACCCAAAGTTCTTGAAGTCTGAACTTTATTTGTTTGTGAGAGAGAATACAAACTGCAGATTTGCTCTGATGATTCTTGTCTTGACATGATTTTACAGGAATGTTGTTATGCAGTGTCTTTCAGCAGAGTATAAAGCAGAGAAAAGTTGAAACAGAGCGAGTTTATGGACTTTCAGTTCCACCATTCTCGATGGCAATAATTTATAAAGAAGAATATTCTTGTAATTTCGGTACATTTGTTAGATCATTCAGCGATTGATTATCATGCAACAGAGTGGTTAAAGAGATGCGTAATGAAGAGACCAGAGAAAACAATAAGGCTTTCCAAAATACATGAAAAAATTTGAACTAAAAGATTGCAGGGCTTTACCCACGAAGGGAGCCCTTCCAAAAATTCTCAGAGTCATAGGTCAAAGCCCAAGATCAATGAGGGGGTTTGGAAATAGTTTTCAACCAGCAATAGACGCGCCTCGGCTAGTACCTCATTAGCTGCGTCATTGCCCCAAGCGCAAAGATGCTTTTTAACTTGCGTAAGCCTCTTAGTTTTATAGTCAAACAAAACCAAACTACTCTGATTTATCTCTCCCATAATATTTGTTCATATTTTGTTTCGTATAATGGGATCAATGTTATATTTGATCAACAAAACGCCACATATCACTTTGTTTTTGTGATCTTTAATGAAATTTTGCTGATCCCTGCGTTACAAAAACTACCTAAAGTTCTTGAGGTCTGAGCTTTATGTGTGTTGTGAGAACACGAACTGCAGATTTGCTGTGATGATTCTTGTCTTGACAGGATTTTACAGGAATGTTGTTAAGCAGTGTCTTTCAGCAGAGTATAAACACAGAGAAAAACAGAGCGAGTTTATTCAAAGGACTTTCAGTTCCACCATTCTTGATGGCAATTTACAAAGAAGAATATTCTTGTAGTTTCGGTACGTTTGTTAAGATCATTCAGCGATTGATTATCATGTTACGGAGTTTTTAAAGAGCTGCATAATGAAGAGATAAGAGAAAACAACAAGGCTTTCCAAAATACATGGAAATTTGAACTAAAAGATTGTAGGGTTTTACCCCGAAGAGAGCCCTTCCAGAAGAAATTCTCAGAGTCCTAGGTCAAAGCCCAAGATCAGTGAGTGCGTAAGCCTCTTAGTTTTATAGTCAAACAAAACCAACCTACTTGGAACATCTTTCCGATGTGGGATATTAGAAGTAGCTTGACCTACCCCAAAGCTATTACTATAAACTTTCATCCTGAGTTATACAATACTATAAACTACCTTTTTTCCGAAAAGAAAACAATTTAACATACAATCTCTGAATAACTTGTTAAGAAAGGAAGTAGAGAATTGCAATGCAAAACTAATATACTTTAAAACTAAGAATGGATGGTAGGAGCCGCGCGAACGCAGGCTCCCTCTGCCACAAATAATGACGCAGGCTCTCCCACTTGGGGAGACCTTAGGCTAGCGCCCTCTCCTTTGTATCCTCTCCTTTGTGCAATGGAGAGAGATCACTAGCCTAGGCCACTCATAATTTTGATTATGAGTTGACCCCGTCCAGGTAAGTGATTTGCTCGTTCTCTCCCCTTCTCTTTTTATACTATGCTTCGCGAGTCCTTCCCTGCAAACGTAAGCGATGTGGGACATCATCACAAGCTTTAAACAGCAACATTGTTAGGTGTTATATATACGGGCTGGACACTACAGGCCCAACTAAATGTGTGGTAACCGCCGTGGTTAAAAGCATATATGGATTGTATAGTTAGGGAATGTGTTTAAAGAAGATAAATTCTTTAAGAGCATAGAGATTGAACACACTATGGGAAGAAGTAGTTCACTAGAAAGTCCAAACAAATGTATATTTGGAGGCTGGAGATCAAATATATGGGAAGTGGGTTTTCTATACTGGGTTCGAAAGCTATTCAACAACAACATCGAATACATACAAGTGTCTTGGGACGCAAGAAAACACTTGCAGGTGAAAACAGAGGAAGGCGAGATGATTCTCGGAAGAGACTACTGAAGCTAACGAGACCATTGGCTGCTGGTAAAGGCTAAACTCACTTCAGAAAAAGGATAGTTTTTTCTTTTTGGAAAGCCCAGGAGTTCGACTCAAGATACTCATCTCAGTGCAAAGACTGAAGATGGCGCTTGAGATTAATAGGGACCGTTGATCGGAATCTTAGATTAACTTAGAATTAAGAATCTAATGAAATGTTGGATAAACACTTACTTACCCTTGAGGCAAGTAGGCGGATGGAGAGATATGACATCTTAATCTATGAGTGTATGCGTCGAACACTCCAATGTTACCATCGCAGAAAGTGGTGTAGACCAACTGGCTGTTTCAGCTCCATGATTCTTGGTGATGATTTATAAAGAGAGAAAAAATAACCTTGTCTACGAGTGTTATATCATTCAACTGTTGGAACAAATGTAATGGAGTTGTTGTTTAGTTTCAACAAGTGATATGGTGGAACCAAGAATAATATTAGAGAGTTAAGTATTGAAGAGATACATGAATAGTATTATTCATCTTATTGAACACATTCTTTTCTTTAATGAACACTTGGTTTGTCTGTAGACGGTAAGAAAACAACAACAGAAATGTATGTATTTGATCATATATCTGCATTGAGTTATGTATTTAAAAAATAAAACTGCATTGAGTTATGTTCTTGAGAGGATAAGTGTACTTTATGTTTACACTTCAAAGATACAGCAGGGCTATAAATGTTTAAAATTGAATGGTAGGAGCCGAGCGTCCCTCTGCCACAAATAACGACGCAGGCTCTTCCCACTTGGGGAGACCTTAAGCTAAGCGCCCCTCCTTAGTGCAATGGAGGTCACTAGCCTAGGCCACTTGTCTTCTTGATCACGAGTCGACCCGTCCAGGTAAGTGATTTGCTCGTTGTGCATATAAGTACACTGAACGAACACCTGTAAGAAAACTAGCATATTGTAATGCTGAACAACACATTAAGACATAAGTCTAAATCATATTAACTTAACTATTTATTGTATCTGCATATTAGTAAAATAATATATTTATTCTATATAACTTACTTAGATTT
Organism: Raphanus sativus; assembly: GCF_000801105.2. Classification (NCBI taxonomy): domain Eukaryota; kingdom Viridiplantae; phylum Streptophyta; class Magnoliopsida; order Brassicales; family Brassicaceae; genus Raphanus; species Raphanus sativus. The sequence continues at coordinate 15,054,709 of NC_079516.1, forward strand.
ATGGATTGATTTCCACAGAATAGTTGTTTTTTTTCAGTAAATATTATTTGGATTATGAACTCATGAATCCTCCTCTCCTCTGGTGTTTGAGCAACAGATATATGGCTGAGACACTGTTTTGTCTGTAGCCGAGAAACTACGTGACCTTCTTGCCAATGGGTGTAGTATGTATAAAACTATCTTCATCTCTCAGTAAAAAAAAATCCCACAGTTGGAGAATCTTACTGTATATGATCGAGTCTTGTTGCTTATTAGCTTCGGAGGAAGAGAGTCCAAAAAATTCCTCCAGTATAGCTGCTGACCCTTTGTTGTCTTCCTTTATTTCTCCAATGGCGGATGGACTTTTCATTTCAGAGACGAGTTCTGCCAAAAAGACATCAAACCAGAGTTTGCCTGAACGGTATGGTATTGGTTTTCATCATCCTCAGATTGGCTTTTTCCTACATTCACTCTCTGATTGTTCTTGTATTGACTGGATATTTACAGGAGTGTTGAGAAGAAGTCGCTTTCTGCAGAGGATCACAGAGAAAAGTTGAAACAGAGCGAGTTCGTCCAAGGAGTTTTCTGCTCCATGATTCTTGATGATGATTTATAAAGGAAGAGATAAAATAAATAACGTTGTCTACGAGTATTAGATCATTCATCTGTTGGAACAAATGTAATGGAGTTGTTGTTTATTTTCAACAAGTGATATGGTGGAAGGATAACCAAGAATAATGTTAGAGAAGCTTTGTATTGAAAGAGTCAAAAGAGATACATGAATAATGAGTATTATTTATCTTATTGAACACATTTTTTCTTTGATGAACTCTTGGTTTGTCTGCAGACTGTAAGAAAACAACAACAGCAATGTATGGTATTTTGATCATTATATCTACACTGAGTTCTGTTCTTGATTCTTACTATGGGGTTTGTATATAATCTCTTAATATTATAATTCATAGCGCACATCCATAGCTTATGTTAAGCAAATATTTAGAGACCGATAAGGATGGTAGGAGCCGCGCGGACGCAGGCTCCCTCTGCCACAAATAATGACGCAGGCTCTCCCACTTGGGGAGACCTTAAGCTAAGCACCCCTCCTTAGTGCAATGGAGGTCACTAGCCTAGGCCACTCGCCTTCTTGATTACAAGTTGACCCCGTCCAGGTAAGTGATTTGCTTGTGCTCTCCCCTTCTCCTTTTATACTCTTCTTAGCAAGTCCTTCCCTTTAAGTGAAACCAATGTGGGACTTTCACACATCTCTTATTCACGAGCTTTAGAGACGGCAAATTGTTGGGTTTTACACACATGGGCCGGACGCTAAAGGCCCAAGTTAAGTATTTGGTAAACTACTCTTGGTTAAGAGCATACATGCCAAATTGAACCTAGAATGCTAGCTTTTAACTATCAACCATCCAAACGTTCCTTGCAAAATTGAAACGATTGAATCTGATTTGTATTTTTTACTTACATAGTCATGAAGCCGTAAGAACATTTAGGTTCAACTATAAACGGAAAGTATGCATTACAAGATTAGCATGCAAACAATCTGCATGGACTATATAAGTAACCCAACATTAATCCAAATGTACCTAAGAGAAGGATTCAAGAAACACTAAAAAAGAAATTAGATTAGCTATGGTATGCCTGCAATAATGTTTACACTTCAAAGATCAGCAGGGCTATGGTATGAACGCGGCTGCTATACACACGAGCAAGGCCCCTCTAACTTAAGTGTTTGAAGCCCTTTTCTTTTACATTTCTGGATACGCACCACTCTGACTTATCCCTCCCATACAGTATTTTGTTTCGTATAGTGGATCAAATGTTATATTCGATCAACAAAACGCCACATATTAATTTGTTTTTGTGATCTTTAATGAAATTTTGCTGATCCCTACGTTACCAAAACTACCCAAAGTTCTTGAAGTCTGAACTTTATTTGTTTGTGAGAGAGAATACAAACTGCAGATTTGCTCTGATGATTCTTGTCTTGACATGATTTTACAGGAATGTTGTTATGCAGTGTCTTTCAGCAGAGTATAAAGCAGAGAAAAGTTGAAACAGAGCGAGTTTATGGACTTTCAGTTCCACCATTCTCGATGGCAATAATTTATAAAGAAGAATATTCTTGTAATTTCGGTACATTTGTTAGATCATTCAGCGATTGATTATCATGCAACAGAGTGGTTAAAGAGATGCGTAATGAAGAGACCAGAGAAAGCAATAAGGCTTTCCAAAATACATGAAAAAATTTGAACTAAAAGATTGCAGGGCTTTACCCACGAAGGGAGCCCTTCCAAAAATTCTCAGAGTCATAGGTCAAAGCCCAAGATCAATGAGGGGGTTTGGAAATAGTTTTCAACCAGCAATAGACGCGCCTCGGCTAGTACCTCATTAGCTGCGTCATTGCCCCAAGCGCAAAGATGCTTTTTAACTTGCGTAAGCCTCTTAGTTTTATAGTCAAACAAAACCAACCTACTTGGAACATCTTTCCGATGTGGGATATTAGAAGTAGCTTGACCTACCCCAAAGCTATTACTATAAACTTTCATCCTGAGTGTGTATACAATTGTTATCGAACTACCTTTTTTCCGAAAAGAAAACAATTTAACATACAATCTTTGAATAACTTGTTAAGAAAGAAAGTAGAGAATTGCAATGCAAAACTAACATACTTTAAAACTAAGAATGGATGGTAGGAGCCGCGCGAACGCAGGCTCCCTCTGCCACAAATAATGACGCAGGCTCTCCCACTTGGGGAGACCTTAGGCTAGCGCCCTCTCCTTTGTATCCTCTCTTTTGTGCAATGGAGAGAGATCACTAGCCTAGGCCACTCATAATTTTGATCATGAGTTGACCCCGTCCAGGTAAGTGATTTGCTTGATCTCTCCCCTTCTCTTTTTATACTATGCTTCGCGAGTCCTTCCCTGCAAACGTAAGCGATGTGGGACATCATCACAAGCTTTAAACAGCAAAATTGTTAGGTGTTATATATACGGGCTGGACACTACAGGCCCAATTAGGTGTGTGGTAACCGCTCGTGTTAAAACTTAAAAGCATACATGGATTGTATAGTTAGGGAATGTGTTTAAAGAAGATAAATTCCGAAAGAGCATAGAGATTGAACACACTATGGGAAGAAGTAGTTCACTAGAAAGTCCAAACAAATGTATATTTGGAGGCTGGAGATCAAATATATGGGAAGTGGGTTTTCTATACTGGGTTCGAAAGCTATTCAACAACAACATCGAATACATACAAGTGTCTTGGGACGCAAGAAAACACTTGCAGGTGAAAACAGAGGAAGGCGAGATGATTCTGCAGAAGATACTACTGAAACTGATGAGACCATAGCTGCTGGTAAAGCTAAACCCACTTCAGAAAAAGGATAGTTTTTTTCTGGAAAGCGCTGGAGTTCGACTCAAGATACTCATCTCAGTGCATAGATTGAAGACGGCGCTTGAGATGTATAGGGTCCGTTGATCGGAATCTTAGATTAACTTAGAATTAAGAATCTAATGAAATGTTGGATAAACACTTACTTACCCTTGAGGCAAGTAGGCGGATGGAGAGATATGACATCTTAATCTATGAGTGTATGCGTCGAACACTCCAATGTTACCATCGCAGAAAGTGGTGTAGACCAACTGGCTGTTTCAGCTCCATGATTCTTGATGATGATTTATAAAGAGAGAAAAAATAACCTTGTCTACGAGTGTTATATCAATTTCTCCCCCAGAGACCTTCACTAAATAGTCATATGGTCTTATACAAACTTTATTTCTTACCAATGTCATTGTCTTAACAATCTTCAAACTAAGACTACATTCGAAGACCTAATACCACTGCTGAAACCTAAATAATAATCAGTAACAAACACTAACTAATCAACAAACCTGAAGAGTCAATATTTGAAACTAATTACATGGATAATTATGAGTAAAGCCATTATAGTTCGTTCATCTTTGTAACTGTTCTTGAGTTTGGTTGTTTGTGGTGGATGGCGACGTGTTGATGGCTTCAGAGGGTGGAACCATCCCCCATTTGCCTTCAGCCTCGCTCGGTTCTATCACCTTAACAGACCCATCATTCAGACCAACAGCAAACTGGTTTGGCTCTTGAGGGTGAGCCGCCACAACTAGAGGAGACAAGCCTTGGTTCCTGTGAAAGAAGAGAGAGTTAACATAGAATTAGAATGAAGAATCTAATGAAATGTTGGTTTAAGCACGTACCCTTGAGGAAAGTAGGCAGATGGAGAGATACGACATCTTAACCTAAGACTGTCTCCGTCAAACACTCCAATGTTACCATCACGGAAAGTGGCGTAGATCAACTGGCTGTTGCAGGCATACACTGCTGAAGATATAGGAGCAGACAACGAGTCTTGAGGAATCCACTGATACATGGAAACAAGAAAAACATAAGTCACTACAAAATTCAGAAAATAGTTAAGAACTCAGGTCTGTGTATGATCTTGCATTTCTAATTTTGGTGTTTATATATCTACGGACATATAGAGAGATGAACTCATACGTACCTGTCGGATACATTCCATCTTGGAAGCATCAAATATCGCTAGTTGTGTCTCGTGGACTGCAAGGATACGGATCTGATCCACATGAAACTGTACACGCGTGTCTCCACTGGCGGCTTTTCCTGCTGGCATTTGTATTGCTACGGATTTTCTCTTCTCCCATGTGTCAATGCTCCAAAAGCATATCTAAGAGAAGACAACAACAAGAGTTAGCATCCTCTTGGTAGAAAATTGAGCAAGGTTTTTTTTCTGCAACAACAAGACGCAGCATAACGCACCTGAGCATCAGCACCAGACGAAACCAAGATATTGAGTGTTGTCGAAAATGCTAAGCCAGTGATGCGTTTCTGGTGACCCTTTAGCTTTGATTTGACCTGGTGAAAGACAGATGCAAGTGAAGTGAGTTCGTTCATATAGTTTTGGGGTAACATCTATCAACTGTAAAGCTACTTTAATTGGCAATGGTTGGTATTATCGACTACTTACCTCATCCACTCGGACATTGTAGATGTGAATAGTGGAGTCCTCCATTCCAATGGCAATGATGTTGTTGTCCTGAGGATGGAACGCCAAAAATGTTGAAGCCGGTGGAGGTTGCATGAATGTTGTCATCACCTATGAGGCCGACAGATATTTTTTTTTGAAATATTAGAACAACCACCAAAGGGGTTTTATAGTATGAACGTCAGAACATTTTCAGCTAGAGCTTGTGGTTTTAGTGGTCTATTTACAAGTTCAGATATACCTTAAAAGTCATCATGTTGAACAACGAGACTTTTCCTCCAGCAGCAGACATGACGTATGAGTCGTTCTTAGAGAGAGCGATGCATGGGTTAGACTCTTCAAGGTTTACACCAGAGACATCGTTGGCCATGAGAAGACCACTGTTTGGTTGCCATTGCTGAGGAGCAACAGCAGTAGTTGCCTGCATAGTTAATGGTACTTAGATATAGCCGTACAAAGCTCTCTCTAACTCTCTTATATGCTTACCTTTCCACTAGGGTTCTGCTCACTGCGAACCCACTTCCAGAGCCTCTGAATACCGTTCAAACCCAGAGCCAAGATTCCAGCGCCGGAATTAGTATACAGAAGCCGGACGACCTGCTTTGCCACGCAACAGGAGAAACATAAACCTTAGTAGTTTTTTTTTGTTTCAAATTATAAAACATTTTTTTAGGAAAGTTAATTAGGCAAACCACCTTTACGGAAGAACCAGCGGTATCGGGTAAAGTAGCCTGGCGACACTGGGCATGGTCCAATATTTCAGCTAATTGCCAAGGTCTTGGTTTGTCCGTCGAGTCGTCTATTCTTGGCTTCGGGGGATCAATTCCATTCTTGAGGATTTGCCACAACAGAAGTAGATCGGTAATTCTTCTAAACATAATAAGAAAACCGACACCAAAATGCTATACCCAGGATTTTCACAAATGAGATTTAATTTCATTTTCTAGCGACAATCCAGAACAGAAATAATGATTTATAAAAACGGCTAGAAAAAATTTACCAGGATAGGTGAGGGTCTAACAGGAGAGCCTCGTTCTATTTTACAGCTGACAGACGCAACAGGAGCACCAGGAACCTAACAGAATACCAAAATGTGTAAACCGAGACATCTTGCTACAACAGCGGATGTTAATAAAGAAAAAATATACTACAAGACTGAGAAACATTACAGCTTTGGTTAAGGAAGAATCGACTGGATTCCTCATCGTTTCAAAAGCAGAAGCTTCCATGGCTCTCAGAGATCGGAAACCAGCTGTGTTTGCTAGGATCTTAAATCCGTTATCTGCCGTAGAAACGGCTAGAAGATTACCTTCCCGGTTAAATCTCACACGAGGAAGAGCCTGACGTTGAGACAAGTTAGTATACAAATCTGGAAAGATCGAACACCTAAGCAACAAGCCATGGGAGGAAAAAAAAAGAATCTGTGGGACTAACCGGAAGTCCACCCTCAGCATCAGTGCTAGTCAGAACATTGATGTTGTCCATATCCCAGAACTTGACTTGCCCATCTTCACCAACAGCCAGAAAGTGGTTCTTTGAGGTATCAAACTGAACCACACCAGCCAATTTTTTATGAAACCCAAGATAGGTCCTTTTAATCGACCCTTCACTTTCATTCCACTCAACTAGGAAAAAATCTCCATCTTTACTCGTTCCACAAGAGAACAATCTGAAGAAGAAACACGATATCATAAAGAACTAAAGCAGAGCAATGAAAAATGTATCTTGAAAACATATGGATTTGAGTTGTTACTAAATCAGTAAAAGATGCTCAACATTTGGGAGAGAGAAATGAGTATTTTGGGAGAAAACAGAAAAGAAAATCAAAGAGACAAGTCAGTGCCTTTAGGAATAAATAAATCTTAATGACAACCTTTAACATTTTAGGTACTAGGTATGAAGAATAAAGAACGATTTGATAAGCGAGTTTAAAGGATTGGAAATAAACTATTATGAATTTCAGATCGTACCTAGACCCATCAGCGCTGTAAAGCATCGTAGTACACCATTTACCGGGAGCATCATAGTCAACTCTGGAACCCATATTGTCATAAAGCCAGGCCTTTATCTTCCCATCTATGGCCGTTGAAAATATGAACTGAAATCCAAATAAGAACAGAAGTCAGTAGGCAGGATCTACTAAAAGAAATATTGTCATCTACTTTTAGTGTTCTTTAAGCAGATGGAGAAACAATATATGATGATAGAATGCCACACCTGAATGTTCTCTTTGTGATGAGGACAAATGGAATAAACAGGAGTCTCATGACCTTCAAAGGTAAAATGCTTTCGACCTTGAACATCCCATACCTGTTCCACATATATCAAGTTAGATAGCTGCAGTAGATATGTCTATCAGTGAAATCCTGCGATTTATTTACTCACCTTGATTAGCTTATCGTCTCCGCAAGTAACTACGCATAGCTGTCTGTTCGGAATAGCGAAAGCCAAGTCGTTCACAGCACCCACATGGGCATCGATCTGTGAGAAAAAAAAGAGAGATACTTTCATGAGATATTATCACATTGCATTCCTTATCATGCGGAATATGATCTAACGTATGCTCACCTCAGCATGCTGGCGAAGATCGTTAGGTCCAGAGAAAGCATACAAGTGAACAAGATGTTTCGAATAGGCAACCCCTGCATAAGAAGAGATTACATTGGCCTTTTTTGTTCACTCATTTTGATACCAGAGACTAACTAAAATCAAAGAATGCATGAAGAGAAGCTTACCAATGAAATTTCCATCTGGACTCCATGCAACACGGGTGACTGAAATTGGTGTTTCCTTAGCTATCAAAGCCTGAGCGAGACACAAAAAATGGTAAGTATAAGATTCTAGGACAACTATCAGTTCTCATTTCAAAGATACATTTTAAAAATCAAGACCTTTAGATCAAACACATAAACTATAAAATTATTAGCTGTCAGACAAACCTGAAACTGATTTGTGAATTTAGTCATATCCCATACTTTGAACGGCCTTGAAACCAGCTTCTCTCGAACAGCGAGTTCCCACAATGTGATTTCTCCCGTCGCAGATCCGACTGATGGAAATCAAACGGTCATTCAGAACACGAACAAATAACAGAGATATAACTTCAAACTGAGTTTAGAATTTGTATTCTAAGTTTCAAACCACCGTACCGAGAAGTAACGTATTTTGCATAGGGTGAAACTCCATGCTTGTCACAGTTGCCCCTTGATGCAACGCTAGAGCCACCTTTAATGGCAAGTCTTCCGGCGACCATGGAGCTTGTTGCCTAGGAGCAGGATATGTCACCTGGAAGCGAAAAATGCATGGAGTTTTTGAGAAAAAATGCAAGAATCGTACAAATAGCTTCTAGAAAGAAAATTAATTATATTACCTCCTCCACAGATGGGGCAGGGCGGAGACGCTTCATTAGTTCATGATCCGGATTCTGATAATCTACTATACCTGGAGTTGCTGGTGGTGTTCTTGGTCGCTTCAAGATTGCCACTTTTTGTAAGAAAAGTAATTAGTCTTAGAAGGATATAAACAAGTGCTTACTGACAAGTACATAACCAAAAAATGTATCACAAACTAACCTTGATTCTGATGTAGAGGCATAGGCGCAGGTGTAACAACGGCAGCTTGGACAGCAGAAGCACCAGAGGCAGCAGCCATCCAACTAGCTAAAGCGCCAGCATTAGCAGCAGCAGCAACAGCAGAACCAGGAGGAAAGGGCTACATTTAATACAAAATAACAGATTTACTAAAATATTAAATATTTGCACGATTCAGAAACATGAATAGAGCAGTCAAACGTTGAGGTTTCTTACACCATGAGCTCCAAGTGACGGAAAAGCTGTTGGCTTCGTCAAAGTTGTAACAGGCTGATTGACTGATGAAGGTGCCAGAGGACCATTGGGAACTGCGCACGTGTGGTCTGTGAATAGAGTTTTAATATCTGGGTTTGGCCTAGGATTTTTGCACAGCTGGTGCTGCCAATTAAGACTGCAAGAGAACATGTTCACAATGAATCCAGCAACATATTCTATGGTCATCATGAGAAAAAGAAATAGAAACACACCTTTGATTAATGAGAGTCCGCAGTCTGGAAGATCGTAATGTAGGGAACGTCAATTTGTCACGAAAAAGAGGATTTGCTTCGATTAGTTTCTTTACTTCTGCTAGCATCACGGTCCGAGCTGTTTTAGTGTCTCCGTATTTGGAAAGCTGATCATTTTCCCTGGAATTTGATAGAGAATCAAATTGTCCAATATCATTGATGTCAAATTCAATCCACAAAGGCAAATAATCAAAGAATATAAAAAAAATCTTGAACTGACACTAATCAATCACATTCTCATAGTTTCCAAATTCCCTCTTCCATCACAAGAGAAATGTATAGATTAAGTAGAATCCATAAACCGTACCTGAAGTTCTGTAAAGTTAAAAGCTGAGTGATCTCTTTGTAGAGATCCTCGTTGAAAGTGGAGAAGACTCTCAAGTCCTGCACCAATATCTCAACTGCTTTGGCCTTATCTTGCCGATCAAGAGCCTCGAGATACTTCTGCTTCCTAATCTCGAAGAAAATCTTCATGGAGTATCTGTTATCATCAACCTTGGTAAAGCCAGACAAGTACTTCTCCACTTCATCCCACTCTCCAGCAAGAACTTTCTCGTCGAAGTACTTTGTGTTGAAGAAGAACCCTGACTCTTTCTCTAGCCTATCAAGCAACAATTTCAAACAATTAGGCTAATTAAACAACAAAATCTTAAGAAAATTAAATTAAATTAAATTCCGCTCTACTCTGATTCAAATTACAGAACCATCAATTTTATTTAAATAACTACATAAATTTATTACGCTAATAAAAATCAATACTCAGTAAACAATCATTTCAAAATAGAGTAACAGAGACGAAACAACTTTTTTTTTTTTTGAAATTTTCAATTGAACTTCCTCTTCGAACCTGTGCACAGACTCCTTGAATTTCTCTTCCTCGAGAAACTGCAGTATGAGAAACACCAGCTCTCGGCTCAACGATGACATCTCTCCGAAGCTTCGAATCTCAAATCTAAACGTCAAAATCACAAAATTAAACGATGAAAAATACACACGATTACGCACGAATCCGAGCTCGGTGAGAGGAGCTCTTACGATTCTTATACAAGCCAGACGAAATCACGACGCGAGCTTCGAGAATTTCTAGGGTTTTGAAGAGCTGCGTGTAGAGAAGAATGGAGAGAATAAATAAAGGAGATAGAAGAGAGAGAGAGAGAGAAACTTGACCTCGCTTTCTTGGACGCGTTCTTCTTCGAGAGAGCAGGTCTTACCGACTTATCAGATATAAGCGGAGTAGACTTCGGTGATATCCTGATTTGCTTATAATATAAGTGCAGTAAGGTATCGCCTAATGGAGTGATAAGGAGGATTGGAGATTAAGTGGCGGATTCGAAAACAAAATTCAAATAGTGTGAATATGCTGTGCACACGTCCACTCTGGTGGTCCCCACGTCTTTCTCTCTCTCTCTTGTGATGTCGCTCTCTCACCTCTTGTTGTTTGGCTTTTTCATTTTTCTCCTAATCACCCCTTTTTTATCGCGTTATATATTACATCTCTGACAACGTGTCAGTTACACCGTGGACTATTCAACATCCCACAAGTCACGTCTGCTATTAGAGATATGTTGGGCCGGAAGATGTGTATCTTATGGACCAAGATTGTGAAGTCCGTGAAACCCATGAAGACCCTCAAGACTAAAAGGAAAAACTTGAAGATCAAGTTAATCTCAAGATATTCTTAGCATATTTACATTAACGTTTAGGAAAGTTATCAATATCTAGTATTAACATTATGTTAATGTTACTACTATATATATGTGTCTTGTATTCCCATATAACAACACAAAATATTCATTCTATTAGAGATATGTTGGGCCGGAAGATGTGTATCTTATAGACCAAGATTGTGAAGTCCGTGAAACCCATGAAGACCCTGAACACTAAAAGGAAAGACTTGAAGAGCAAGTCAACCTCAATATATTCTTAGCATATTTTCATTACGTGTTTAGGAAAGTTAACATTATCTAATATCAACATTATGTTAATGTTAGCACTATATGTATGGATCTTGTATTCTCATATTGATCACAACACAATAATATATTTATTCTATCTACTTTACATGGTATCAGAGCAGTCGTTTAGGGATCAAAATTAAAGCTTCCGCAAGTTTTAAGATTTGATGATTATGATCATCGGTGGTGTTGACGACGATCAAGAAGATACCGATGATGATGACGACGATGTGAAGCTGTCAACCTCAACTGGTTTTCATGAAGTCAATTGATTGTCATTATTTTTTTTTCTTTTCATTTTCTATTTTGTTATTTGGGTTGACTTTTACTAATTTTCTGGTTGTGGGTTTTATATTACTCATGGTTTGGTCGATGGGTGTTTTGAGAGATATTTGAAAAAGTCTTTTAGGTCAAAAAGAAGGGTTCTCATGGGGTTGTTTTATGAGATTTATTCTATAGTTTAGAATATTCCAAAGTGTTGTTTTCTCATAGTTTGAGATTTATTGGTTATAGTTTAACCATTACGGGGGACTTCTAGTAAAACGCTCAAGATTTTAGGTCAATTTGTTTAGTCTAAGTTACGGACTGTCCGAGATAGGACGATTGTTTTTTTGGAGCTGCAGTTGCGCCCACGGGATGTATTCCCATTGTCAAGACCAAAAAAAAAAAGAGCTGAAGTTTTCATCCTCCTTGTCTAAGTTGAAGTTCATTCCCGAAGGAATCTACTGATTTGTTTTCTTCGATATAGTGTCCACGACATACGTGGTCTACTTTGTGGTTGCAGATTTGCGTGTTGCATCCCACGTTTGTCGTGCGGGGGAG